>NW_015150647.1:1024466-1080535 GCF_000732505.1 Cyprinodon variegatus
CTCACATGGAATTCTAAATTTAAGAGCTCAGAGTAGGAGAAAATAAATTCATTAACTACCTAATTTGCAGTCTCTTTCAATCGCTAATTGAATTATTTCTCAGCTTTTTGATGACATTTTTCTTCATTAGTTACAAGACAAAAGCCAGTTTAGCATTTCAAAAGTGTAGCCAGGCCCGGGACATAAATGAGATGTTGGGGTGGGGGTTGCATGAGCTACAGGAGGGAGGACAAAAACATATGCTTAAAGGATTTCCCACTGTGAAACATGGTGGTGGCAATACAGTAATTTGAATTTGATTCTCTTAAGCAGGAAGAAAAAGGAAGATACAGCTGTGGAATGGTTTAGTGGAAAACTAATACAAGCTGTAGTCATTTTTTTTTTTTGTAGATGGCAGCTTGGTGATGTGGGTTTTAGACTTTTTACAAATGCATTTTGGGTTGTCTCCAGCAAGTTGTTATCAAAACACAACACCTCTGTCACTTACAAAGAATAAAAAACAAAACTTAGCTTTCAACACTTCATGAAAAAAGTAAGGTTGGCCTTTTATTGAAATTTATTGTTTAATGTAATAGCTGACAAATTATATGTGAAGGACAAACATCATTATCTTATGAAGAAGATGAAGCTCTTATTTAATGATATGATAAATTATAAGAATTTTCCCCTTAGTTAATGATTATAGATACATAGAGCAAAATAATGCATCTCATCGTTGCATGTTGGATTGTGCATATACACCAGAAGCATTGGCTTATTAATAAATAAGGTAATGTAAAAAAGTTACACCAGTCACAATAGTCACTGGTCTGAGTTCAAATCCAAAGCCCTTCTAAGTAAAACTCTTTTTTATTTTTCATTCTTTTTGGTATGAAGAGGTAAATCCCACTTGTTAAACAATCAATGTTTTTAAACTTTTTATCCAAGCGCACTACTAAATTTACAAACGAAATCGTTTTAATTGTTTTTTGGCTCACCTGATGCTGTTTTCAATCTTATTTGCAACTGTAAAACTTTATAACTTTATAATTATTCCTATTTTAAACTTTAGAGAGCAAGTTACATGAGCAGATATTTTTATGTAGATTTTAATGCAACTTAAAACACTTATCTGTCTCTTCTGTACGATGTGTTGCTGCCAGGTCTTTCATGCTGAGATGCATTAAAAAATAAATAATAAAATAAAAAGTGCAAGAGCAAAATCTTTTTTTTTCAATGAAAAGCCTGAAAATGGATGTTTCCTGATTAGCTCCGATAGCTCTGGATAAAAGCAGCTTTAGATTTCTGTGCATTGCATTCTTTATATAAAAAAAGGAATAAAAGCTGACTAATGTTTAATTGAACCAGAAAATTTTATCACCTCATTACATTTTAACTGTGACAGTCAGTTCAAAGAGGGATGAACCAAATGAAGTAACCGAATAATTAGCAGTCTAGCTTTTAATTGCTAATTTGATTTATTCCTAAGACCTTTTTAATGGCATTTTCCATCGTCAGTAATAAAAAAAAGAGAGTTTAGCATTTCAAAAGTATATCCAGGCCTTTAAAGAAGAGAGTAATAGAATGGTCAGAGAGGCAGGGAGGAAGTCTGAGCTCAGGGAAAAAGAATGAAAAGAAGGATACAGGGAAAAGCTTTCCTGAATGCCATCCCTCAGTTTCCCCAGTTGAGGAAATGAAAGGGAAGGAGGTCTGAGCCTTTTTGAAATGCACAGGGCAATAGCAGGCACCCACTGGTAGCATAATTCCATCAGCACACACCCTAAAGAAGGCCCTCTGGGAGTATGAGCATGCAAAATGTAGATACGTGGAGTAACTCCAAAACTTTGCGCCACACCGAATCTCTCCAGCACCTTTTATTTACTCAGCACTCGACACCACCTCACCTATTCCCAGCTGTCCACCTTTATAAAGAAAAAATAAATAACAACTCCAACCACCATGCCTCACAGGTTTTTTCACCCTGATCATCCTAATCAGCACATTCAGTCCCACAAGGGACCACTGAGAATATGCAATGCGAGCACAGAAGCCAGATCAAAAGTATTCCCAGAGCTGGTGTATCACGGTATGTTTGACTCTTCTGTCCTCTTCTCCTTCCTCCCTCCATCCCCCCTTACACACCCCCGGGTAGCCTTTGTGCAGTCGCACTCCTCCCCTCAGTGGTCCTCACACACACATCTATTCTGCTCCCCTCCTCCATCCCTTCCCTTCCAGAGCCCTGTTAAGGTAACACAATGCAGCTAGCCCTACCCCATCCCCATCCCCACTGGCGTTAAGAAAGACTTCATACTGACCAGTCACAAAAAAGGCAAGTCTTAAAATTTGGGCCAAAAAAAAGGGAAAAAAAAGAGGGGGGATGGGTAAGAGGAATATTTAAGCCATGCTTGTCAACCTTCACAGGGAAATCCACATATATAATGTTTTTTCTTAGCTCCATATCAATTATAAACAAAACTGCTAAAAAAAAAATAATAAACATAATATATTAAATACATTTCCAAAATAGCAAACATTGCTGCAGGAATCCAAACAATGCTAAATTTGATATGGGACAGAAACCAGGCATTACCTTTCATCCTGTGAGGGGACAGCTATTCATCACTTCAACACCAATTGGGAACAGGGGCTGTTTGTCCTTCATGTCAACTGTCAGCGCAAAATGCATCAACCATAATGGCCCAGGAGGGCAATAACACTTTGGATCTGCCTCCTGGCTTGAGTCAGCAAACTCAGAATGAAAACGTTTTATTAAAAAACATATGTTTCAAAACTACTAAACTTTGTTAGGGGACACTGTGCCTTGCAGCAGAACTATTACTATCCTTTTAACTTTTTCATAGTTTGTAATAGCAAAGCCAAACTTCTGCTTTTATGTGACTGGCCATGATAAAGCAGTGCACTGACTGAAGAGTAAAGAATTTCAAATGTGATAAAAAAGGAAAATTTAATGAAATCCAGCATATGGGTTTTGACAAATTCCATCTAAACCCACTGACTGGACAGAAGAGCATCAATCAGAGAAACAGCCAACTACTGTTTAAAAGAAACCCATAACAATGCTATCTGTACTTTCTGACAAACCATATAGGAGACAACTATGTGGAACAAGATTCTTTGTTGGATGATACCATGATTAACCTTTTCAACAAGTGTAATGTTACACGTGGCAGAATATTAGACACATCACCAAACAGACAGCTGCCCAAGAAAAAAAGATAGCATCGTTACTACTTTTTTTATTAGCAGCAAATGGGAAACTGGTTGCAGTTCCAAAGTTTTTACTTGGCAGGAAGATGCTAGAAGCAAGTCACAATCGAACCTGCAAGAGATTGCAAAGACTGGTGACTGGTTCCAGCCGGTCAAGGAAATTAAACATAAGCCCCATTTACACTAGCCTCTGAAAACAGATCCGTGCGGAGTTTGGATTAAGCTTAGATCAGTTAACCATGCCGAGCTTGATTCCTTACAACCGTTTACACATCATGCAAGAATGGTTCCTCGCCTCCTTGTGACGATATACGGTACTACCGTTCTTTAAGTTATGTTTGGATATAATTGTGATATTTAATTTTTTTGCGGAGAGTTGGGCAAAGAAGGCAGCCTTTGGTGAATTTAGTTGACAGAGTCAGCTTCTGGGAAGTGGATACAACAATCAATAGTCTAATCAAGGCTTGCAGAGGCAGGAAACACTGACGGACGTTGAGGTTAATCACACCTCTAAGCAGAATCATCACTGGAAATCGTGTTGCACAGTAGGGAAGCTAGTATTTTTATAAATGTCTGAAATTTCCTTCTTCTTCTGTTTTGTTAGCAAGCAATTTCCTGATGTGCATTACCGCCAACTACAGGAAGCTGACTGTAAATAGGAGATGACGTGGTCTGCTCACGCGCACCTTGTTATTTGAGAACCGAGACTGTACTGAACCTTGCCGAACGCTACAGTTGAACTAGTACCAGTTAAGCGCGGTTCAACGTGGTCACACGTGGCAGATGTTCCCGCCATAGACTTCCTAGCTGCTTCTTGCAGATCCTTTTTTTTTTTTTTTTATAAATGCTTTTTGAGAAATCTAACAGTCTGTGACTTAAATGCTGGATCCTTCTGATCCTTGATAATCCCCACAATGAAATCTAGTGGTGTTGGCTGTAAAACCATGTTGGGGAAATGGTTTCCTCAATAATGAGAAGAAGGCATGTCAGAGCTAAAGTAAAGAGACATGATAACTAACTACAGGATAAGTCCTGGAAAAAAAAAAAAAAAAAAAAAAATGATGAAATCATTATACCATGAAGATGCTTGTCCTAATGTCAGAATGGTTCAGCTAACATTCAAACCCTAAATCATACAAAAGAAATGTGTGGCCAGAGTGTTAAATTTCTCTTTAGCAACCATCTCCATCTAATCTGACATAGCCTAAAATATAATTCGCCCTGCAAAAATGGTTAGGAAATTTCAGACTGCAAGCAAAAACTTTGTAGCTGTATTTGGTGGTTAACTTTACAAAGTTTTCATTAAAAGAGGCCGTCATGTTGACAGCTGGTGATTTTACTTCCTTTTACTTCCTTTAAGTATTTATTCAGTCTTCGTCTTTTATGTAAAATGTCAATATATAACACTCTTACGCCCTTTTAATAAAATACCAAATTAGTTTGAACTATACCCTTAACTTACATCATTTGAACTAAATACCAGTGAGATCAAACAGCTAATATCTAAAACTTCAAGAGAAAACTGGGAGATTATCTCAGTTTTATGAACAATGAAATCCCTCTACTTCTCCTTGCAGATGTGCACATCCACTGAAGCTTCAGCCACAGTATATTACAAACCACTAACGTCAGTTGGATTTGTAAATTAATCCAATTAAGCGGCACTTTTAGGTCGTTAAGAGAAGAGCAGTTGGAGGAAAGCAGATCATTAAACATTGCCGCCTAATTTATCTGCCCTCAAACAAACTGCCTTGAAATGTTTATCTTGTCAGTCATTAAGAACTTTGCCGCTGTTCCCATGAACGGAGAAAAAAAAAGGACACTGATTACCTCTTCTGCATTCCTGCATGTGGTTTCACTAAGCCAAAGTCCACCTAATCCCGGATCTTAGAGTGTAAAACCCTGTTTCATTTGGATTAGGATCCGATTAATGTGCATTAGTGGAAGTTATGGAGACATAGCTGTCACATCACAGGTGGGAGAAGGAAAGAGAAGTGCTCATTATGTTTCTATGTTTCAGAAGATGCCAAATTTGCTCTGACGACATCAGGTCTAAAGGATAAGCAATGCTAGTCACCATAATTAGAAGCCATAGCAGGGTTGAAGGAATAAACCTGACTTCAGGAGTTTGTTATGTGGAGATGGAAACAGAGATAGGTCTCACCTGTGGGCTTTGGTCATTAAATGGCTGTGGAGCCAGTTGTGTCTTGTCATGTCACCATGATGTAAGAGGCTGAAGAGCACTGCAATTTATCAGCACTTATGTGTCAATTTGTCATGACCTGTATGTCTTTGTAATGCTGAGGCTGATTACAAGGGCAACACTTGCATTGCTCATGCTTTTATTAGACTGAGCACAAACGCATGCCTGCCTGGTTCGGCTTCTTACATCCAGCCAAACTTTACAGTAAACCGCAACGTGTATATCCTATAGTTGACTTAAAGTTCTACTGTCTATTTATTCATAATTAAAGTAATCTCAGAAACTACTGTCTTTTGAGAATAATCCAGGTTATCCCGGTAACTGAAGCCACCTCCTACCTGAATGGTATCTGTGTGGCGAGTGCGAGGCCTGATGAGCACTTAAGAGTCAAGATAACAGGCATTTAGTGTATGGAAGGAGGACAGATCCAAGATAACAGGGTGTGACCTGACAGATGAAGGTATCAATTTACAACAGTCAGACAGAGCAAAGCAATGAGCAAGGCATTTCAAGTTTGACAGGGCAAAGACCATCGCATTTTATTCTTATTCACAAATGTTATAAAGTGTTATGGAGTATGGCGACCTGACAAACAGTGTGAACGTCTTTCAAAGTTCCCTCATATAATTGTAAGACTCAGCTTTGCCATTTTATCATAGTGGCATGTTTAAGGGGAAACAGAGGAACCACAACAAAAAAATAAAAATAAAAAAGTATAGAAATTGAATTTCATGAGTATAAGAAGATTTGCTTTCAGAATCTGTCTACATTTCTAAAGTTGATGAACACTTTTTCAGGCCATCTGCTGCTCAGTCGGTCTCCATACGAAGGAACTGGCATCCATCCCCAAAGAAAAAATGATCAGATATCCCAACATTTAGGTGAAACTGGAAACCGCGACGTAAAAAAGACTTTTCTCACAGAACAGGATGGGTTTAAGAGCTGTTTGGGGGTGGGGCAAATGAAACAACAATCTAGTTCTAAACGATAACCTTTGACCCTATTTCCTGTTTCGGTTTACACCAATTCAAAGTTTAAAAATGCTCTTTAAACAACTTCACATCCATCCTATAGAACTTAAACCCATTTTCTTCTGTAAAAAAAACAACAAAATAAATAAAATATAGAGGATTACTCCTGCATTCTGTAGTGATAAGTGCAGCTTTGAGATATAAAATTGTGTTCTCTATATTAGGCAACTGAATAACAGTAAGGGGATACTTAAGTGCGGATGACGCATTCAACAAACAACAACTTTGGTATAATGTGACAGAACAGCCTTTCAGGTTTAAACCTGAAAGTAATTAGACTGACTGTTACTCAGATAATTATACGTTGGCTAAATTACTGAGGCAGAAATGTAGAGCACCTGGACTCCAACGTCTATTGCAGCAGGCTTGCAAAGATGGTAATACTGAGAAAAACAACATTTTAGGGTATGTTAAGTTTATTGTTCAAGGCTATGCATGTTCTATTGATTTCGCTAGATTTCACATACAGTGTGTGTTAGTTGCCCTCCATCATGAGTACTGGAATGGGATGGATCATTTCTCAGCTGACCTGGAAAACCCCACCTAGCCCTACTCAGAGCCTCTAAAAAGATATGCATGCAATCGGTGAGAAAAAGGTACAAGCAGCATCTGGCAGAGAGTCCAATGACAAATTATCAATAAAACCTGGATCAAAGCAAATTATTTTACACCAAACAGACATATAACAATGGGACTCTGACATTAGGAAGGAGGCAGCTTTTTAGCTATTTAAAAATGATGCACTCAGCAATTATTGTCAACCAGAGGACGAATGAAGACAAACATGGAAACACGGTTCCCAATGGGGCTTATGCTGTCTTTATGACCGATGATAGCTGCTCTATTCACTGATCCCACAGGGCCTCAGCACTTTATGTGTGACTTTTTGTGTGCTCAGCTTTAAGCTGGACAATCCTTTTACTCACAGTGTTGACCCTCTTAGAGCAAGGTTTGATTTTTGTTCAAGAAAATATTTTAAAAAGTGATCAGAAGTTAAAACTATGACTCTAAACCCCAACATTTATATTAGAAATGTTACATAAAATATTTTTTTTGTTTATATGTCTTTTCTTTTTCTCCATAACATCTGTATCTCAGCAAAAAAACAACTTTTGAAAATGCCAGATAAGGACTAAACAGGTTATTCCTGGTCTTTAATTATGTGTTGTTGTTTTTTTCTTTTTTTAAATCAATATAGACAAATCATGTTTTCTAACCATTAGGAAAAAAATGTGCAGACAGAGTAGATTTTAATCCAGATGTTGATAAAAGAATACAAAGGGTAATAGTGATTATTTATCACCATTAAATCGTTTTTCGTCCCAAATCTGTATCAGAATATCAGTAAATCTGCCTCCCATTGATTAAAAATCTGAACATTTGATGCATCTTTGGTTCCAGCAAACCAAACATTTCCTAATTTTAGAAGAGAATCTAAACAACAAGAAAAACAAAACTTTTGAACAAAGACAGATCTACAACAAAGACATGTTTCTAAATACGTACCTGAGCACACATGGAGAGCAGCTAAGAAAAATACAAATCCGATGGAAGTTGGAGACATCATTCAGCGTCTCTCATATAAGAAATGCTCTGATGTAATCCAAATGATTTAATAAATCAATTTAGGCATCAACTCCTTCATGACAATCAGAGTCTCCCAAATCCAAAAGAAAAAAGGAAAGCTTTAGTTTTTCCTCTTATAAAAGTATATAAAACCAACAAAAAGCAGCAGAGTGGTACTTCTTTACGCAACGGTTCAGCGCATGTTCTGTTCGCAAAGTTCAGCCCAAATGAAAAGAATAATAAAGAAAAAAGTATATAGGAGTTTCTTAGGAAAACTCTTATCCTTTCTTTGAATTCATCCCGTCTCGGATCAGCCAGGCGCGCTCATTGAATTCATCCACTTCTCTTTCTTTTTGCAGAAATTTCACAAAACAAGTAAATCCGCAGCAGAACGCAATGAATCCAAACCGAGTAAAGCAATCTGCAGTCCTTAGTCACATTATATGAGTCCAGTTCTACATCTGTCACTTCACAATCGGAAACTTTCTCTCTGTCTCTCCTTCATCCAGCAGTTTGAACGCGGATCAGCGCAACTTTTCCATCACTTTCCTCCCGTTTCACCTCCGCTGACGGACGCACGGTTCCAGGAGCGAACCTCAGCTGAGAGAGGAGGGGATCCGGATTCCCACTCTCTGAATTTCATTCAGAGAAAGCGGAGGGCTTCCTCAGTTGCTAATGCTTCTTTCTACCCCCTCAGTAGAGGAAAATTAACCTCTTCCCGCCTGGATCCCACTGAACAGAGTGCTGGAATACAGACAGCCAGTAGCTCTGCTTTAACTCGGAAGTATGGAGTATCAACAGCAAGAAAGAGTTGTCTTTTTTTGTTTTTTAATAATCATTTTGTTTTCGTTTTACTCTCTGAACTCTACACATAATTATGCATCATATCTATTTATTCTGAACCTTCCATATCAATGCTTTTTGCACCATCCCTTAGCAATAAGTGGTTTATTCAAAAGTGCACTAATTTCATACTTAAAATCAGGCAGTGCACTTAGATTTACTTATTCTAAACTATATTTCATACACTTAACAATAGTGTAGTTGACTATACTATTGTTTACTTTATTGTTTACTAAAGTATACTTTAAGTATACATTAGTAAACTTAAAAATGTCCCAATTTAGTTCAAAGAAGTATTACTTATGTAATACAACAAGTACACTAAAAGTACATTGTTCGGTATACTTACTAAACTTATACTTAAGTATTAATAGAATTTTCTTCAATTATACTACTTTTTGCTAAGGGATGTCTCTCCTGTGCTGTTTACATTTTGATCACGGCTGCACTTTATAAATGGAAATGTTCATTTCACTGCAAAGCTGCTCATTCACTGTCAGAAATCTGTATGCATCAAAATTTTGTAACAATAAAGTATGTATAAGTCTTAATATCAAAGACCTTGTTAGTATTGTACATCATAGCTTTTTGGTTATATGTGACTATGGTCATATATTGTCATTACAATATTGGTTGTTTCAGATTAGGTATGGGTGTATAAGTGGTTTTAAATGTACCAAGATTCAAATAAATTATGGTTTTTAAACCACTAAAAAGTTTCTGTTCCTGTCTTGATAATTATAGCTTCTTAGTTTTCTCAAACTTACTGCCCCTCCCCTACTTGCACTACAAGTTAGTGGGAATATTAGCTTCTAATCTCTTTTCATGCGTATAAAGATAATACCTTTTTAATAGTTCAGGTCACACAGAGATGGTCACTGTGTTGGAAGTGTTAGAAATAGTTTTTAAAACTACTTCCAGGTCTCTCATGAGGGAGATTTTAAACCTCAGTGATATTTTTTTTTCTGGTTAATTAGGAATATTTTTTAATGTTCTCCAGCTAGATGGTTACCTGAACAGATCTCAATTGGCATCACTAAACTGTAAACTAAACTTAATAAATATCCAAAATGACAATGTTGTGTAAAATACTCACTTTTATATGAACGCACTTCATTGCCATGGTTTATTCCATATCTAATGTTGTTCAGTCCTTTTGATTGCTTCCATATTCAGGGGGTCACAGCGAGTCGATATATCTCAGTCACAAACATTAAAAAGTTTTTTAGACTTGAATGCCCTTTTCTTAAGAACATGGGATTCAAAACCTGGGTCCACTGCAGTTAGGTCAGTTATTCATTTTATCCCTTATTTTAGGTTAAGCATTAAAATAAAACATATGCATTTAAATGTCATGTTTGTTACTTTAGTAGAAATAAAATAATTCTCACTTGTATTTTAAAAAAAGTAAATATATATTTTGTAGAATTATTTCCATGAACCTGTGGTTATACATCCTAAAAATCTCAAACCAGACATCAGATGTGAGGTAAACAGAAACAGACAGATATAAAATAGCTGCAATGATGGTATCTTTATTCAAAATGTTGTTGTGTAATAGTAGTCTGAGAGACTTTTAGTTTATGAGACCTTGAAATAAAAGCTAAGAAACATACGATTGCAATTAACTTCTGCCCTGCAAGCTGGATTCAAAGCTTTAATTAGTTGCTTAATAAAATAATTTGGGGTCAGAATATCTGTCAAAATCTAATTAAAATGTTTTGTTTCATGTGACATTAATTTGCCCCTGATAAGTTTCAATTCAGCTCAAGTTAGTTAGAAATCACTGAAATGCAAAAGCATTTTTTTTTTCTTTAGATTTTTTTTAAACCAGGTTTTAATTTTTAAGCTTATGGAATATTTCCAACCAATTTCTCTGGAAAACATATATGGCTAAAAGGAACGACAGAAAATCTTCCACAGGAGTTCAGCTAGAAAGGGCCATCTCAGAACCCCTAGCAGCTATTTGTTTTCAAACAGCGCCCCCCAGTGGGAACTTGCTTAACTAATTCACTAACTAATCTGTTATGAACTGAAAAAAGATATTTATTCAATTATACATTGATTTATTTTTCTGGAACACAAATTCTACTGAACCTGAAATAGCTGGAACCAATATCCCACACAAGTGAACAGCCAAGCCACATGCTTAACCAGAACTGCAGTATCAACAGCATACTCAGGGTGACAGAGTTAACCTATTGAAATTGCACCAGAGTTCCCACAGGGATCTGGTTCTGTCAGTTTTATTTGCACAAATAAACATAAGGATAAAAAGGAAAAAAGACAGCAGAAAAAACAAAGAAACTTGATGTCCTTTAAATATTTTCTCTTTTTTTCATGTTATAATTAAGAGCAGAGGAAAAGTGGAATAAAAATAATGTTTTTGTGGGCAAAAGGATAATTAAAAGTGTAGTTTATAATTTTTTCAAGCCTCTTTAGCTGGCACCTTTTAGAAGAATGTGTTTTTTTTTATCGGCAGTAGTTTTGAAGACTGAGATTTTAGTCAATTTTTTTTTAAATATCTTTATTTTTGTTGTTAATTATGTAAAACACATGGACAAGTTTCAAGTCTTGGCAATGACTTTTAATTTGATTTAGAAATGGGCCATTCATGCTATTAAAAAAACAATTACATTTCAGCTATTGCTGAAAGTTTTAGGCTGTTGTATTTGTGGAAGGTGCCCCTCTAATCCAGTCCAAAGTCTTTTGTGAAAGCCTTAGGTTTTCTTACATACTTGTCTTTAATTCAGTGCTACAGATCTTCCTTTAAACTGCCATGGAATATCTGTCACTGGTAAACTGAAGCATCCCCTTAGCATAATGCTGCACAACCAGGATTTATTTTTCACAGAGATGTATATTCTGGCATTCAATGTTGATTCAAGGGAATTGATTTGTGCATGCCAACAGTTTTCTTTTTTTTTTTAAATCCATCAAAAGTAAAAAAAAATAAATAAAAAAAATGTATATTTGTTTTTCTTTACAATCATGCTCTACTTTGTGCTGTCTAGCAAAAATATATAATGAAGTATGTAGTTTTAAAGTGAGAAAGTGTTAAATAGCAAGACAATGCACATACTGAACATTCGGCATAACAGCGATCTGCATGAATACTGCATCCAGTAATAAGGTGTATAGCACAATAGCAAACTTTTTTTGGGGGGGGATCGATAATCCATTAAGATAATGTGCTTCCCACCATCCTTAAAATGCATCGTTGAATTCATTTTGTTGTAGAGCATTTACAGATGGCTTTTCAAAAGGTCTTTTAGTGAATAATACATACATCTAAATCATAATACCAGCAACACCCAACTGCAAATAGTACATTAAATCCTAAGGTGTATGTATTAAAATAAAGGGTCAGTATCAATGCCTCAAGCAGAGAAAAGAAGTCCAAGACCCACTTCAATAAAATGTTTAACTTACAGAAAGCTGGAGAAGAAACATGCAATATGACTCACATAGAGCATTGAGAGAAGAATTACTTTAATCTCTGAGCATGTTTTTATTTCTTTTTCATCCATGTGTGCATTTCATTACAGTTCAACATGCTCTACGCTCACTTGGTACTCATGTGCCTGATTATCCTGAAAGCTTTTACAGCCCTGGATCTGCAAAGTGGCTACTCATCTCCCTACTACCAAATGAGTAGTTGTGTTTCCTCCAGCCTGTAGCAGAGAGTGGTAAAATTGAACCAATTATCAGCAAAGTCCACTTTTAGTCCCATCAACCTTGAATGGGATGTCGAAGTGCAGCTGATTGCTAAATGAAAGCATTTTAAAAGTGTGATGCAGTATTTCATGGACTAAAGTGCACAAATAAAAGTCATCGGGTTTCATATGTTTTCACTTACATTCACTGAAATAAACACTTTCATTTGGAAACAAAGACAAAAACAAGACAATATTGCTCTTCTCCTCATCTGACATTTTTTGAACAATCCTCAAATTTTTATGATCAGTTTCTATAGCTAAAGCCAAAAGCAATCTGCTAATGCAAAGGTTCTTTATGAATTTCTGACAGAAATTTATCATGATGCTTGTCTAAATACAGAGTCTGGCCAAAACAGACTAAGCAATGATAAATGTTAGTACTTTTACACACTAGGTAGTAAAGGTCTAAAATAGAAATGTTTTTCTATCCATAGTTCATGACCTACGAATTATTCAAATCAAATTCTAGAGTTTTTCCAAGACATCTCCAGACTGCCTTCATGTCATCGCAATATTTTTGCATTCCAATCAACATCACGTCATAAGATCAACATGCCATAACTCTGAAGTCTGAGCATGAACATACCCCTATTCTCTAATTTAGTTTCTATGCTACATCAAATTTATTTGCGCACAGTGTCATGACTAAGTTCTGCAAACAATGGACTCTCTGTCCTGTTCTTTTGCATGCAACCTTAAAGAGACCAATATTTGCAAAAGGAATGACAGTCAATCAGGTGAAACAAGCTTTTAAAATCAATCCAAATAAGTTTAAGTAGAAAGCGAATTTCAAGAATTTAAAAGGTTCAAAAATCAAAGGAAAATTTGCAACTAGTAGGTGTTCCAAGGAGGGTTTACCTTTTCTTTCACAATTCAGAGGATATAAAGTAATACAGCAATATTGTACTTACTGAGGAAGACCTGGCTGCATTTATGGGAATGCCTCAAGGTTTGGTGGTTTTGGTGAAGTTGATTATGCATCCACCTACACCACAGAGAAGTCTCTGAGCCAGTTCGGCGGTGGTGCCTGTGGGAACCTTTATGGTCTTTAGGAACTCCAAGCATGCAAAGCACTGCAAAGAACAGCACTAGCAAGCACACAACCTGCATTGTTGTGTCAGTACTACACAGAGTTACAGTAGTGTAGGTGTGCATAAAAAAAAGAGAAACCAAAAGACTTTTGGTTTTCTAGTTCAACATCTTCTGAATGAGGAAAAGTATTAAATAGATTCCAAAGTTCCCCATGGTCCTAGTTACAGTACATTCTAAATATTCCTTTAAAAATGTAAAATAAGAACACTTAAATCAGATATTAAAAAAAAAAAAAAAATGAATAAAATAAATGGACCAAGCAGAAGATATCTCTGCATGTCCTACTAACTCTTCTTTCCACTGTTATTGAGATCTGCTAAGTACATAAACCCCTTTGGAATTCAGCCTCTTTATAAATCTGCTGAGATTGTTTGTTCCATGTAGTCCAATGGCAAAGTAATGGGGGTAACCCCCTACCAGGACGTTGAAGTTCACTCTCTCTCCACCGTCCTCATACTCAATGGTGAGACGTGTCTAATCTTACCGGCCTATTTATCGGTGATAAGTATCTTTTTAATATTCAAAGGGAGTTTTGGGATGCTCTGTCTTTTCTTTAGCCTTTTTTTCTGCGCCTGGAGAAGGGTGGGGTTCCTGCAGAAAACATGCTGGGCTTTCTTTTGAACATACTGGCATACAAACAATACCTCAGCCCCCTTGGTGAAAAGGTGATGGGGTGACAGCCAAACAGGGGTAAGGAAGAAGAAGCCTTCATTCCCTTTTTCCCAGTGGTA
Organism: Cyprinodon variegatus; assembly: GCF_000732505.1. NCBI lineage: Eukaryota > Metazoa > Chordata > Actinopteri > Cyprinodontiformes > Cyprinodontidae > Cyprinodon > Cyprinodon variegatus. The sequence goes on from NW_015150647.1 coordinate 1,038,859, forward strand.
AGTCTATTTCATGGCTTTCATTTCCCTCCCACTGAGCAGGATGGCATGAAACAAAACATTTCCCCTGAAAAAAGAAAAAAAGAAAGATGCTGCCTATTTAGGAGAAAACACAAAAATCCTTTCCCAGTAGACAGAAACACATTTATAACCCCAGGAAAGGGGTGCAATTTGCGTTTTAACCATTTTCTCTCTGAAATATAAAAAAATGGAAACAGATTTTTTTTCTTCATTTCAATCACTGGGATAGAGGAAGGAAGGAATTTTAAAAGCTAACAGCAACAACAATCTTGTTACAGTGTTTTGCAGCTGTTGATTCTATTCACACAGACCATCGCTAGATGTTTAGATAATACATTACATACCATCTCTCAACTTTGCCAATAATCTTTACTTTTTTAATCATGTCCAGATGCACTGAGACAGTATAGCTGTGGGCAATAAAGAACCTAAGGGCAGCCCTGTATTGACACATCTAAAGAGTGCAGTACATCAGACTGCAACCGAAGAGCCCTTATAGTAATAAAAATATGTGGTATCACTCCAGTAACAATAACCAAGGTGGAAACCTAGCACTAACCATTAGAGCTCTAGAAAGAAAGGCTGACTAACTTTAAGATTGTGAGGGAGGCTAACTGGATTTCAGAAGTATATCTTGTTCTTTTGAGATTCTAAGCAGTCTGTAAGTGGTTTTGCTTGTATAACTTTTTTACCTATTGTGTAAGAGGGCAGGAAATTATGGTAAACAAAAAATGGCAAACTGCAAATGTTGCTAACACTACTTCCACATTAATTCACACAAGGGTAGGCACGTACAGTACAATTCTTGTGCCTACCCTTGCAAGAATAAAAAGGGGAAGGAAAAGGAGGCAGAATGAGCTCCATTTGGATTTTTCTAAAAATGTGGAGATGCTAATTTAAAGATAATATATGTAAAATAACAGTTTTTGACTACTTTTAAATCCACAAACTGTTTCAGCAATGCTGACAGAGTTAATAAATAAAAACTGTATTATGGCTTATTACAAATTATAACCTCTATATTTTGCTCTTTATTATTTTTTAGGTGATTTTGCCAGGTTGTTACCTCTGTTGATTTGTAGTTTATTTACATTTTGCCTCCTCAAAAATTCAACAGGTGCAGTTTTGTATTTTTAAGAAAGATTTTTGACTTAGGCTAAAACAACTCAATTATTAGAGCCCCTTAAAGGTAAATTATCTTCTCATTTAAGCTAATGAAGCATGGATACCGGGTGACAAGAGGCAATGAAAAGCTTAGAGACAAAAAAAACTTTAAAGGTAACCAAAAAGAGAGCACAGCATGTATAATGTGTTTTAAAAGGGAAAACTTTAGATTTAACTGAAGGAAAAAAACAACAACTGTATTGTCACTCAGGGTGTCTCTTTTCTGGAATAATTTCACATTAAAACATCAGTTATGATTAAGGTTAGTAAATAAATGCAACAAATATATTATCTAAAACTGAACAAACACAAAATTGTTGGGAGAAAATTCAATAAAACCCTGCTTCCATTCCGGTGAGCACTTAGTCAAGTCATATCATATTTTTCCAGAGAATCTATGACATAGAGCGAAGTGGTTTCCTGACAGTTTGACAGCTCCAGTTCATGATGGACAATTAAGCATGCCTCTTCTGCTGTACAAGAGAATCAATAACTGTACAAGGAGGGCTTATGGCCTACTTAAAAGCTAAAATTATCCACTGAGTCATTTCCTAAATCTGTGTAATTTAATTCAGGTTTGTATCATATACATAAAAAGTAATCTGAGAAACAGTATTCCTCTGAAAAGTTGAAATCTTTATGGGTCTTTTCATAGCAGCTAAAAGCCTAATAATTTACCAACATTATAATATAGACAATATGTTTGTTACAGATTAACTGTTAAACGGTATATAGAGACTGTAAAACATGCCTTTAGATGACAGAGCAAGCCACTTAGAGCAGTAATTATAAAACAAAATAGTAAAAAAATATATGTAAAAACTTAGCATTAAAAATAAAATAAAAAACTTTTTCATCTGTCAATATGTTTAATGTAGAACTGCTCAACTGGAAACATTCTAGTGGGACCTTATTTAATTTAGTAAAATCAATCTGGTAACGATTTCTTTTACAGTACATCAATAATCACATAATAATATGGTAATAACATAGCAGGTCAAACTATATTACTTCGTAACAAGAAAAACTTTATTTGGTAATTGCCCAAAAAGTAAGTAATTACTGGCATGTAATTATTACAAGTGTATGCTACTATGTAACAATGGAGACATTTGGTGGGTAATTACCATTTAGTTACAACATAACGGTTTCTATTATTGGCCACAACCTACCACCAGATTACAAAGTAAATTGTAAATTATGATCAGCTAAATAAAGCATTAAAATAATGAGCTCAAGTTACATATAAATAAGAGTTTAGTTATGAAGTTTGGCTTGCTGTATTCTAGATTTGGTTTTCTGTTATATGCCAAGTGATAAACTGCCTTTTACTACATAATAACACATTGATTTATTGCTGTAGATGAAATAACCGAGTTACCTGGTAATAAAAGTTTGAAATCTGAGAAGTCTGGGTTTACCTTGTCGGCCTAAAATTTAAAGCCCAGCACTTACCAAACTTCTCTATACAGTTTTTCTTGTTACCTAGTAATATAATGTAACTTGCTATGTTATTACCATCTTATTACATGGTTACTGATGTACTGTAAAATAAAGTGTTACCAAAAATCTTCTTTAAAGAACCTTTTGCTATCAATTATTACTTGGAAAAAACAATCCACAGATTAATCGATTTTGAAAATAATTGTTAGTTGCAGCCTTAATCCTGTTGTATTAAGTTCTCATTAAGCTCTGAGCCACAATTTATTAACCTTTTTTAATTAAATTAAATTCAGTTTATTAATACAGTGCCAATTAACAACACATGTCATTTCAAGGCACTTTGCAGTTCAGCAGATCATACAGGCAAATTGATTCAAAGTTTTCTATCTAAGTAAAACCAGTTGATTGCATCGACTAATTGACTCCAAGGCAATCCCTCACTCTAAGCATGCTTGTAGCGACAGAGGAGAGGAAAAACAGGCAGAAACCTCCAGCAGAACCAGGCACTTTTACACTTTTAAAACAAATCCTTTCCCTCACTGAACTAGAGAAAAGTAAAGCTGTGGACATTTTAAGAAACAAGACTCAGAATTATTAATTAAACGGGGCTCAGCTCAGCTGACCTTCCTTATCATCAAAATGTGTTAGATTATTTGAACTAAACAAAAAACTCAAGAGCTTTTTATAATTATGGACATCTTAAAGCAGTTTGAGATTTTTTTAAATGTGAGACTTTAGATTTGATTTACTATTTGTTGCTGTTGTTTTGTGACCTTCTTTCTTCACTATATGAAGATACCTACTCAATCATCCAACTAATTCATAAAAATAATGACGGCTCTATTAAATAGCATACTAGAGGGCATAATACATTGCAAGATCTAATATGCTACAAAACATAAACATAAGTATGAGAATAGCTATATTTATGTTTTCTCAACATAACCTTTCTGTTAAGTTTCAACAAACTCTTCAGGGAACGCCCTGTAGCATCACACAACTCCAGTCGAAAGAAGCATAACCGGGAAAATGAGTGAGTGAGGGAAGAATAAAGAAAGTCTGAGTGCTTTACAGGATGCCTCAGATTTAGAGCGATAAACAAGCTGTTTCTGTTCCGCCTGCCTGAGCACACTGAAACCTTTTTTTCCCTGCGTCTTTTAATGGGCCTCACATTAGCATCTGTTTAGCGTCAACCCCGACATGGCCTGTGGAGGCTGATTAAAATAACCATTCTATCACGTAACATCCTGGCAGGAACATCAAAATGCAGTCAGATGTTGAAATACTTGCAGCAACAGACAACCAGGAGGTTAACATCAATGCTCTTTACTTTTACAGACAAAGAAAAAAAAGTTTATTAGTTGCTTCTGTTCAAACAATCTTACAGGGAGGTTGTGCACCATATGGGAAGACAGGAAATGTACTCTGCAGAAAGCCACAAGATTTGTAATGTGGAATAAAAGGCCGTTTCAAAGCATAGGTAAGCTGAAATGACAGTTAAAATTACAGAATTTTACCTCAAAGCAGTTATTTAGTGTCTTTATCTTCCTTGTAAGAATCATTGCATTAACATTGCATTTAAAGCTACTGCAACTTAGGGTTTTAATGACTGACAGTAGGGGACGGGGGCAATGGAACCAAGTTTATCTTTCTCAATGACTGCTGGACCACAGTCAATAACCTTACAGCTAAATCCAAGAGAGGACGTAGATTTTATTGTGTGGAATCTGACTCTTTATGAATACAGATTTAAACTTAAACTATCAAGCTTAAATTATTTACTGGTGAAAAGCCAATCATAAATTATTTATTAAGCAACACATAAGCTGGTTAAGGCATCTAAAGTAACACAATAAAAACTTTATATACTGTAATTGCCTTGAGTTTGACACATGATCTAAGCAAACAAGTTCTAAAGAGTGGATTGTCACTAGGGAAAATCCTGCAACCATCTCTGTGTTTGTATTCAAGCCAGATGCTGTGGTTGCTGTAATCAACAGCACACTTTGCATAATCAGACCCCAAGAAACCATGGAGAATTTAAGAACAGTCTCTTTGAGGCCTGACTCGCTTTTTGGAAGTGTGTTTTGTGAACTTATCCACAGGTAACCACGAAAAAAGACGAAAGTACAATTGCAATTCTGTATGCATGAAAGAGGCCACATATAGTATTTTGTGAATATCTACTTTTCCATAGGGTGCCAGAAACAATTTAGGATGCTGGGATAGCTGTAGGAGTAAGGTCTAGAAGAAGTTTAAGGCCTACAGAGGGAACAATAAAAAAAAAAAAAAATCACTGAATTGTGTTAAATTTGCATGCATCAATCTTAATGCATCGTTTCAAGATTGATATACTTTGGTCCTCATTATGTTGCCACAATGCTTAACTCTGTCCCCCAGGCGCAAAGTATTTAAACTGCTTGAAATGTTTGCTTTATTCAAAGTAAAATACATTTTATTTTTGTAGCAGTATGTAGAGAAGAAAGCTGTAGGGTATAAACCATAATCATCAGGATACAGCTTAAAGAATGGGTTTGAATTAATTAACAACTAAAACTTACCTACATCCCTGATTAAACTGCTTTCTGACCAATAAACCTTTACTACTTCTTAATCAACTTTCTTTAATTAGTTTTTGCAGATATTTTTATATTTATTTGATTGGAAATCTAACTAGAATGTAAAATGATCAGAATCAACATTAGATTCCAGCTTTCTCCCTGCAAGGTGTTGAGGTGCCCTTGAGCAATACATTTAGTCTCAAGTTGCCTCTCTATCTTTGTATTTAAGTATGAATGTCTGAGTGTCATGGTTGCAGTTGGGTGGAAATCCCTTAAAACTAAAAGCTTTTGATTGGTCAATCCAATTAGCATTACCATAAGAAGAAATTGAACACATAATAAATATTTTTGATTAACTATAAAGTTCTTTAAAGACAAATATCAGTTACTAATCACGTTGAAGTTCTGAAAAGAAAAGAGTGAAGACCAGACTTAATGTGTGCTAACAGTGTTCTCCATCTCAAATACAATAAAAACAACCAAACCTTTCTTCTCTTTCCCTAGTACGATCAGCTGCTAAAACAAATGGGTGCTGTGATGAGGGAAAAAGTATGATCAATGGGATACGCAGCGGCTCTGACCTCACACCAAGCACCAGAGTGGAGAGAGCAGGTATAGCCCCCCACCTCATGACATTTTCTGTCTAAACCTAAGATATTGAGCCCTGCTGAGAAGTTGTTGATTCTCCAGACAGAACACCAGCACCCCCCCCCACCCCCCGCTTCCTCCCTTTTCAACACAGATACTTAGACAAACAGACCTAACACTGGCTGAGGCAGAACTTTAAATAAAACATGTCTGTGCATGAATCACATTATCAGTAATAAAACGAGCAACGGTTTCACAGATCATCGAGCCATCAGTTTTGGCTTGACAGTTATTACAGTCATTTGAACAGGGAGGGTTTGTTAGTGAGGTTACAGGGGATTTTTATGTTTGCTCATAAAGGTAGTTAGATGATCAGCAGGTAAAGGCATCTTCGCAAGTAAATGGCTATAAATCATGATTTAAAACACATGGGGGGTTAGAGTTTTATAGAGCACTCCACATTTATAAGAAAAAAATCCCTCTTGATGATGTAATGATTACATAGATGAAAAAATTACTTTGAAATTTTGCTAAATTAACTACCCTAAAAAAAAAAGGCGGTGCTTAAACTCTAAACAACCGTATTGCTTTACTTAATGGGCATATATTGTGCAACATACAATGCTTGAAAAACTCATGTACTGTTGTGCAAATGATGGAAATAATTTGCAATTAGTAGTACACACTCACTAAAGGAATGGTTGTGCAGGTGGGGACCACAGATCACTTCTCAGTATCTGTGCTTTTTGGTCACTTTTCATTGTTGGTGGTGCTTCCACACTCGTGGCAGCAACAGAGTGGCTTAGGTAGTGCATCTCATCCAGGATGGCACATCAATGTAAGCTGTGGCAAAAGGGTTTGCTGTGTCTGTCAGTGCAGACAAACAGGCTCACACTGCTGCTGCAGAGAAGGTGTTGCAAGGAACCAAAATCCTAGAAATTTGTTTGTACACCCAGATTAACCATGGTGCAGTGCATGTGTGGTTAGTGAGGCCAAGCAGCACAACAGAATGATTCTAGAAGGAGATTTGAGCAGACACCCAAGTAACCCCTGGTTAAAGCGCCTGAGTTTCACAAGCCAACCAGAAAATGTCAGGTGCCAAACAGAAAACAGTTTAGATATATTTCAGAATAAAATCAACCCACCAATTTATACTAAGTTGAACTGCAAAACTAGGAAAGAGAGAGGCTGTTCTATGGGAAAGATAAATAATCATTGTTTAGAAAAGATTTATGATGGACTTCGGATATGTAATGAAACAGTTTATTAAAGTATATAAGCATATAAGTAAGCAGTTTAAAGGAGAATGCCAGTTTGCCAGTTTGGTGACATTTATTATTATCCTCTTATGCTTTGCAAAGCAGAAGGAATTTAACCTCAAAATATAAAACTGATTTACATAGAATAAATATCTTTTTAAAAGAATAATACGCATGTTTAACAGGGCAAGAAGAGATTATGAGCATTTAGCAAAGCCTTAGTTTACCATATTATCACAAGGACACTTGAAACGTGAGTCTGAATATTCTAATTTAATTCTGAGCACACAGTCTTTGTAATTTTAACCATCTCAAGTCCTAACCCTTATTCCAGTGGCTCTTGACCACACGACTCCACCTGAAAAGAATAGCGCACACCCATTTATTTGGATATTGCTACAATTATAATGGGCAGATTAGGCAGATGATAAGAGACCCGACAAGAAAGCAAATCTCCTCTGACATCTGCAATGCTGAAACAGGAGGAAGCTACATGTAGGGAATTGTTATAAACAAGTATTTCTTTTTTGTTGCTGTTGGAGATTAATTCTGTAGCTACACAAAAATAGTCTGTAAATGTGCAAGTGCAAGTGAGGAAATCTTAAGCTTCCTGTATCATATTTTTTTTTTCTCACCAGTATGATAAGTAAATTAAATGAGTAAAATGGTGCTTTCACACAGTGCTGGTGCTGTGGTCAGGGAGCAATATAAATAAAGATGACACTGTCAAGAAAATTGGTTTTCAGCATGGAGACTCAAGGCTACAGTACATGTTATAGCCAAGCAATTATTGTAAAGGTTGACGACAAAACATACTGTAGCTCTCAATCATTCATGGTAAATCTGTCAGTGCTAATGGAAATCCAGAATATCACCCCAATACCTTCAACACACCTTCACAAAATAAAGCCCAGTAATATGTAGTGATGATAAATATATAATGTATGTTTGTCTATAATGTACAGATACATTTTCAGTTACTTCATATCAAAAATCTGTAAAAATCAGAAAACATTTGGAGCCAAAAAAATCAGAGGATGAAATAAAGGATTGGCATTGAGCAAACTAAAAAAAAAATAAAACAAAACAAAATGCCACATGCAAAGATGTCTCATTACAATTTAACCATTGTCATAGCAACTAGTTTTCAGTGTCCACAACTGACAGAAGAGCTTTATCACTTTAAATAAGCCAAATAATAAAAATAATTCTATGATTTCTAGATATGATGAATTCAAACACAAAAATTGTTTCATGTTTTTACAGAATTAGTTCAACTGGCTCTTTAAATTATTAAAGAGGCGATTTATACATTATTATATGATAGAGAAATTTAGTAAACTGTAATATAGTTATATTCTTTGAATATATTGCTGTGGAATATAAATTATTCGGTGTAGCTTGAGTGTTACAGCTTCTGGAATTAAAAGAAAGTGAAAAGTAAATGTTAAACAGCTTGTTGCAACACTTCAGAACATGACTACACAGGATTTTGCAGTGAGGAGAATTAGGCTGCTTTGCCTGCATGAATCATAATCAGGTCAGAAATCTACATTAGATATAAATAAAGATAACCTTGGAAATATGCCAAAAAAAGTATTCCAATTGGGCTTGGAAGTGGACTAAACTCCAGGATTAACCACACAACATCAGAAGGGAAAGTAATCAGAGGCTGCAAAAGCATGTGGTGGATGTTTACTTTAGAGTATAACAACACTCTTAAACATGCAGTAAATGCAACAGTGCAAATGTTAAGTTCAAAGCACATCCATGTGTTAGCCTTGCCTTGTAGAAGTACAAGCCAAAATACATTATAATCACCTTTAAAATGATTGCCATAACAAATTTTTCCTCTGCGTTTAACCCATTCCTTAGAGAGGAGGAAGTCACTTTTTGCAGCAAGTGGGAAACATTCTGGGGCTTAGGGTCTTGCTCAGGGGTCCTTAACCTCAAAGATTGTAGTTGCAGTCTGTAATTCAAACTGGAGATCAGTTCAAAAGTGTTGTTCTCTCTATTTTATGTATGTTTTTACCCAAATTACTTTGATCCTCCAAAGAACTGTCTTTGACAGTTCTGTCAGTTCTTAGTCTATAAATCTACATTTTCTTACATCCTCTCTTTATATATTCAGCTTCCCAGTGGATAGTTTGTTCTAGATGTTAAGGGAAGACTGTTTTAGAGGAGATAAAATGCTGTTTTACTGCAGGCTTGACCCTTCGATTCTGCAACCGATCAGAGATGACAGCATGGCAACCTTTGGTTCTCTATTCCTCCCTATAAAGATATTTCCATAACCTGACAAAAAGAGCAGCCCTCTGAAGTTGCCGTCCTTTGTGATCTGTCACAAGCGCAATGGAAGCTGTCAGGGGAAAGGGAGGATATGGGTGCTGATGTGCTCTCTGAAGTAATACTCAGCCTTTCATGTTGAGGCAGAAGAACCAAAGAGCTGTCTCCTCTCCGTGTGTCTGCCTGCCAAGAGGCAGCTAGCAAAGTGTAAGTGTAAAAATGTGAGTACGCCTTGCTAATCCACCACACTCTCATAGGTCACTCTCATTTATAATAAATGGGTAGTTCGCAGAGCTCTTTGATATCGTGAAACAATTAGGAACTCGCTCTGAGTCAGTATGTACGGGGACCAATAAAAACCCTTTTAATGTAGTGCAAACTTTAGGTCATCATTTGATACCTTATAAATTTCACTGTGGGCTGCATCAGCCCAAGGCCAAGGGTTTTGTATAATTGTATGATTATTCCCAAAACTAAGCCAGATGTTTTTAGTTAAAGAATGAAAATAATGCCCAGCCACTAACAACACAACAAAAATCCATATAAAAGATCATATATATAAATCCTTCATATAAGGATGTATCGATTTTTAACCATAACGGACATAAATCACATAATAATTAAGAAACCCAAGAAATGGGGAATCTCAATTTTCAAAAAGGAGATCATGCTCCTGTAAAATTGATGCTTTGGCATCAACCCTTTCAGATGCAGTCCCAATGTTTTAAGGCAAATTCATCTAATTTCCAATACAGTGACAAGGGCTGGTCAAAAGTCTTAATTTTCATGCACAGATGGGATTAAATGGTCAGATTAAAAATGTATGTCTGTCCAGTGGACAAAGTTGTGTCTACTGGACAGAACTTAAATTTTGGACAGAACTTAACAGAACTTCACAGAATTGTCTTATACTTTTGTGTATAATCCTCTTAATGAAGACTTTGTGAGGCGCTTTTTGTCTCAAAGTTTCATTTTTTGAGTACAGGGTTGCCCTGGATCGCTCTTAGCCTTATTCATATTTCCATCAACTCTAACCATTCTCTCTCAACCTGCTGAAACAAAAATCATGAAAGAATGATATTGCAATCTGCATGTTTTATCATGGGGCTATTATCTTTCCCAAAGACATTGTCTTTTGCAAGAAGGCCTCATCTGATAAGAGCACCATTTAAATGTATTTACTTTTTTGTTAAATTGTTTTTTGCATAAGTAAGTGGTTTTACTCACAGCTTTCTTTCAACAACTGCTTTATTTTAGGCTCTTACCCTGTCCCATCTGAGCAGTGGATATCTGTAACTCTTTAAAAAGTTAAGATGAACCTCTCTGTTGTATCTGTGATTAAAGCTAACCCACCCACGCTATTAGAGTTAGGTGACATGCCATATCTATGTGGATTTTGTACAGTATTATGCATACTTGTTCTTTTTCAGATAACGGATGAAAACACACTCTGTGGGATATTCAGGGCTTAAGATACAACTGCATAACCTAACAAAGCCTTAGCTTCTTCACACATTTTTGTCAGATCTATCTGCTGTGTTTCATGGTCTTCATCAGTCTGTTTGTTCATTATGTTCTGCATAAGTTTGAAAAATATACATATCAAGATTTAAGTAAATATACTTAATTTCTTAAAAGACTCAAAAGCCATTTTCAATAAACAAAACCATGTCACACTCCTTCTGTTTTAATAAGTTGGGCACAAATATTTTTCTGATTCAGTGTATATCATCCAGAAACAGATATTTGGGGTGTTTTCCTCAATTATCATGCAATGCAGTGGCATTACCTGTGTAGCCCAACGAGTTGTCGTCTTCATTTTCCGGGGCAGGAGCTGCTGTTGCCCCTTCTCTGGCACCATCCTGAGTGACTCCAGTCTCTGTCAACAATAACACCATAGCATCTGAAAAACTGGATGCATTCTGCCCACTTTCCATTCCAGTGGTCCAATCTTCCAGCCCTGTGTTTCCATCAAGGCAAACAGCAAACATGCTCAGAAGTACCAGGCTCCACCTTTGCAAGCAAGATCTCTGATTTCCAAATACGCACATCTCCACAAAGAAGCCAGAGATCTACAACCCATAAAGTTTTGAAAAAAAAAAAGAGGCTAGTTTTAATCGGTTTATGCATTAGTTTAATGCATTAATGTAATACTTTCTCTGGGCTCAGCGTGAGGTTGTCCTGTGAGGATCCTGAGTGTGACACTGAGTGTAAAACAGTCATCTCATCCATATCAATAGCCAGAAGTGGCTGCACCCCAAAGAAGCATGTACTCAGAACGGGGAGGGGGGGGACCTATCAGAGGACACTCCACATGATTGACAATGCCAGTCTTTTTAGAGGGACACTCTGCACACACTCATGATGCAAATATACTGACATAGCGTTAATTGCTAATCTGTTCCTTTTTATTCAGGCTTTATCTCTGTACCGGTGTTGCTTTCAGATTGACAGGTTGAGTGTGGGAGACAGGCGGCGTGAGGGCGGGACAGTTGGGGGGGAGAAGGAATAAAGAAAAGGCCACACGGGTCTGGGCGTGTGCAGCTCATCATGAAAACAGGAGACCAACTGTGCCCTTATGATGGCTCTGTGTGAAATAAATCAGACTGAGCCATGCCCACTCCCATTGTGTCCTGCTGACAGCGGGTTAATATGGGGTTGGGTGGTTAGGGTGGGAGATAAGAAGAATCTTAATCATCTAGCCCTTTTAGTTGAGTGACTGGCAGTCTCTAGGAAGTATCTGCTTTGTAAATGAGATCTGGCTTCATTTTGGATGAAACGCAGAAGGCCAGACAGAATTGTTCATTGGAGAGTACTTTGGATTACTAAAGTGTGAAAAGGAAGGTGGAAGGTGACAAGTCATTTTATTGGCTCCTGCCACCATTAAGAAATTAACAGTAAGAGCAAAGCAGGATTTTTTTAAACACAAAGACAGATTTAAAACATTAAAAGGGTATGGCAAAAAAAAAAATAAAAAAAATAAAAAATCACCTATGTTGTGATTATTTTGTCAATGTGCCTGGAGTGCTACAATTAAACTCACATTAGAATGGCTTCATGCTGAGAAAAACCTATTATCTAGCCTTTCTCAGTTAATCTGTTTACCCACAAAACAGCATCTGACTGGCAACTCTTAGGAGATTAAGGACAGAAAATCACATAAATGTTTGCATGCAGGTTAAAGGAATAGTTCAGATTATTTTCAGGAAATGTTTAGCATTTCTTTTATTACTACACAAAATAATTTGGTATGTATCCAAAACTGTTGGCCCTGAAGGGGCCAAGATCAAATTAAACAATCGAATAAAAACAAAATGGCAAAAAATACCATTTATGAATATTTAAATCGAAATTCTGTTTGCATTGGACAAAACCGTATGAATATTTAGAAGATTAGAAGGTTCTGCAGGCTAAAAATGCCTGCTGCCAGAGAGGGACCAAAAGCAAAGTAGACTTTGGTTATCCTGCAACAACTTGAGTTTTATATTTACTGCAGGAATTAAAACTTAAGCTATTTAAAGAACCTTTTAACAACACACTGTGCTATGCATTTTTTCAGTGCATAATTAACCATAATGCAGCAGCGCTTTTCTGCTAGCATAACAACAAGCTGGCAACCGAAATGGAGCAATGTTGCAATGAAAATTAAGAATGTAATCAAGAGTTCATCTTATATCTTCAGATTTCTTAGGTAAAGCTAACAAAAATCGTTCACTGGAAAGTTTTTTTGACCATTTGACATCTTTCACCGACTACAATATTACAAATTCAGAACACAACGCTTTGGGTTTTTACGTCACATGCAGTTAACTGATTTGTAGTTATCTATCAGTCAATAGTTATCTACCAGCTCTTTATCAGTCTGGCTGACCAGGCTAACTTGTTCAAAAATAAGTTTAATGCAAAAATTACAACTTATGCTTACAAGCATATTTAAATGTTTTCCTGGCTTTAACTGGATAAAATTGATAGTTATTACCAGGGATTTGCAGAACTTCATAAAAAGTGATTCACCCAACTCATACAGCTGTGTTAGAGCCGGGACCTATTTAAAAGATGTAGTCACCTTTTCCCAACGACTAGTAGTCTTGGTTGGAATATATTTTGTTTTATCATTTACATAAATCCTGATTGGACATAAATAGTTCTAAATCAATTGTCTGGTTCGGTGGTTTAATTCAATGACTTGACTGTAAAAGTGCATAAACAAAGTCTGGGTAGGTTTTGGTCACTCTTGAGCTGGCAACCTTGATATTATATCAGAACCCAATTTCTGAAATATCCCTTTAATGAGTTTCTCACATGGATGAAATGTGATGGTGCACACATGAGATGAAACCATGCCTGACATCTTTATCACAGACATACACATCAGCAATGAGGTACTATGTCTGACACCGAAGGACTCACAAGAAGAACTTAGATATTAATATATGCTTTGTCTTTTATTGAGAAAAAAAAATTATATTTTAACCCTGAAAATGGTTAGCATCTATACCACTGACTTCTAATGAAAATAGAAAGAGCACAATAAAAACACAATTTTTTCAGAAAAGTTCAAGAATATACAGTCCAAAAAGTGTCTAAAAGCCATTTATGTAGTTGCTTTAAATGTCACTTTGCTTTTCTTTTTGTTCACTTTTGTCATCAGTCTAAAATCATGAGCTTTATAAAATGTGATGCATTTTTCAACATGTTTGTATTTTTTTCTAGTTTTCTTATATATGGTTTTCCTGTTTTTCTGTAGTATATCTCCTTATTCCATAAGTTTTTGTGTTAAACTACTATTTTATATCTTACAGATTTGCATAGGTAAGGGTAATGTTTGCAATGTAAATGTATTATAATATTTATTTTATCATTTATATAAGATGCACACAAACATCATCAGCTTTACACTGTTTTTATGTGTACACCTCCTTATTTCCTGGGTGGCCTGCAGTCAGAGGTCCAATTAGACCACTGTAGAGTATATTCACAGGTGGTGTACCCAGCTGCCCCGGTGGCATAAGGACAACAAGGACCACAATGTTACCTCAATATTTCCTTTCTAGCCTCAAGAACTCACCCAACACCAGGGGCCCCTGCTGGCTAATTAGAGTGACACATTTGCGAATAATGGAATACTTAATAAGAGATACAAAAGCAGACTTGGCCCTATTCGTCTTTCTCCTGCCCCCCTGAGTCCTTTTTAAACACGACAGTGTCATTTTTCCCCAATCATGAGCTTTTTTCATAGACAAGTTCACAGTGTACTCTGCAGGCTTTGTGTTCTATTTTTATGCTGTACAATAGTTTCCAGTCGCAAATGGCTGTTTGGAGAAACTGAAACTAAATCAAGAAATACAGGTACACTTTATATAAAAACTAAAAAGGAAACAAAAACAGAATTACTGCTCATTTAGTCAGTAACATTTAGGATATGAATGAAAAATATGAGGATGTCTGTGTTCCTTCATTGTAATCATGTTAATAACTGCAACACCCGGCCCAGGCAGCCCATAAAAGAGATGGATGAGTCTGAAAAGATGATGGGGGGGGGGATACATCAACTAACCAATGTATTTGCTGTAGGACAGAATTTGTTTCATACATCCTGATCAAGAGGCCGAGGCCTTGAATGGGTTAAGAAAACCACAGAGATTAATCATATATAAAAAATATATATATATATATAATATGTAACATAAAATATTCTTCTTTTACATCAGTTTACTACGTTATGTCAAGAGCAAAACAACTAACATACGGTAAATGCTTTAAAGATTTTACAATGTAAAACCTTTAATTTGCCATTTCATATTTACATACAAAACACTAATGTTTAGTCTAAGCTTTAGTTTAAAGTTCAGTCTAAGGTTTACTATGAGAAAATTATTTTGCTTAATATGATTTTAACATGGCCTAAGACCTTGTTAAAGTCCAAGTATAATATTGAAACCAATGCTGGAATTAATATTGAACAATACTTGTGTCAAAAGATCAATGTTTTATTTTTTCTCCTCCATGCGCTTAATGCAGCACATTCACCAAATTTTCCCCGTTTGCACCACAGCATTTTCCTGCTCCCCCAATCGCACCATCATGTGGTTCAGGGGCATCAGCTGAAAAAAAAAAAAAGTGTTTGTTGAGGTGTGCTAATTTTGTTTTATTGCCTTAAGATTTCATTTAAAATAGTTAATGCCCCATTCTTCAATTGTTATTATAGAGATAAAATTACAAAAACATAAAAACATCAAGTTTCATGATACATCAAGCTTAAAGGTAAAGTGGAGGATTTTTGCGAATTTTTGAAAAGACCCAACCTCTCCACTTAAAAAAAAAATGCACATGCACAACCCTGTACACGCTCCCGAGAGGGAACACCTATTAAACACATATGAGAACATGCACAAACCCATTTCTCCTCATGCAAGCTCTGTTTAAAAGTTGCTGTTAGCATCGCTCATACAAGCTTACTTTCCAAAAGAAGATTTGAAATTTCTCCACTATGTCAGACTCACTTATGTCAGTAAGTGAAAATGGGGACGAGCACGTAGGACGGCCTTACATGAAAATATCACTAGAATGATTGAACATTTGGAGGACCACTTATTTAGATGATCCACCCGGAAAAAGAATATACTCCATTATACTTTTAAATATAAAAAGTATCAGTACCGATATCGATATCGGAGCCTGTATTACCTTGTTGTCGGATCGATTACAAAATTCCCTGTATCGCCCATCTCTAGTCTCTACTTTATGTGTTTTCTTGAAATCATCAATTAAATATATTTTAATTACCTGTGCCACAGAGGTTATGGTTTCAGTTGTATGTCTGTTAGCAGAATTACTTTAAAAGTTATGAACATATGTTCATAAAAGTTTAATGAAACTTTTACCAGAGGTGCATATTATGCCAAGGAACAATCCCTGAAATTTTGGTGACGATCCAGATCATAATCCGGATTAAGGAAACCTTAAAAAATAATTTTAAATTATTTGGGGGATGAAGCAGATCCCCTCTAAACCAGAGGTTGGCTGCAGTGTCAATTGAAAGCTTCAGCATCAGACTCAAAAAGTCAAGAAGTATTATACCGAAGACAAAAAAATGAAACAACATCAGAAAAGGAAGCAATCAATTGCTGTAGGTCTTGATCTGCTCATCAAACAAGAGAGTAAACCAAATTAAAAAGGTGAGAGCAGGTGATAATCTAAGTGAATTAATCAAAGGGAAATGGAAAACAACTAGACAATCCAAAAAACACTAGAATTATTAACCATGTGGAAGCAACAGACAATTTTTGACTGCTTATCAGTAACATTCAGAAATTCAGGGACTGGTTAAGATTCTAGCCTTGTCTAAGAAAATGCACTAAAAAGACTGCGTTAGGAATGCAGCATGTCAACACTCCTTAGTGAACTGAAAGACAAAATGTCACCAATGCCAATATTTTTCACAGATGTTTTCTCCAAATGGATGGATCATCAGTAAAAAAACAAACAGATCTACAATGTGATCAGACTTGCCAATTTATCAAGTGAATGCATGCAAACAGATTTCAGTGTAGGCAGTTACGCTGCAGCTTTGTGTGCTTTATCTCTAACCAAACATGATTTTGTCGGTTTAAAACCCACGGTAAATACAGACACATCATCCCCTCAAAGCTGAATTCTTGAATAGTTCACTGTTTTTTGTGCTTAAATAAAAGTGCTAATGTCAAGAGGAAAATAAGTCAATTTGCATGCTGATAGATATGCTTGGAAAAGGCTCAGCAGTAAACCACAAAAAGTAAAACAGTGAGACAGCTTCGGGACAGATTTTGTTGGCTTTGAAGGTGCTAAATATTGTGTAGTTTCTAAAGTGAACTTCTTATTTATTTTATGCATAGATAAATAATTCAATGTACCATCAAATTATGAATTGGAAAAATGCATGATTATATACACCATGAAATAATCAAATATACTCTTTATGTGAGGACATTAAATATTAGAATATCATTTTTAAGTACATTCGTTTAAATACACTTATTATTATGTCATTCTGTACTTTATTTCATAGTTTTCATTCAGCAGACCAATCATTAAATAATTTAAACCGTCAGCTTGACCCATCAAACTGAGCAGATGGGATTAGGAAGGCTGGAAGAACCAGGCATCTGAGTGGCTACATTACACTGAGCTAGGCAAGTCAACTTCTTCCTAGTTTGCCATGACTGAGATCAGTATCTTAACTGTAAAGTGTGGACATAATTTCTATTATTTGTTGCAAAGTATTTACGACTTACTCTGGGTGAGCTACTCCAGACTTCATATCTCTAGTATGTTCCGAAATGCAAAAAGTTAACAAGAGAACACAAGCTGGTGTGGGCAGTCTGAAGTCTGCAGGAGCTTCCACAGTGAGAGCTCTCATGAACATATTAGATATTTCAGATCAAAGTAAGGACATAAGGGTGGGGTTAAACACCAAGAGTCTTTGGTAAATAAGTTACAGCAAATTATTAAAAATAGTTTGGCACTTTGGAGAGAAAAAAATTATCTCCAAGTCAAAGTAAACTTATAAGAAATTGTCTTATCTTGCACAGTCTGATGCTGCTAATCAGAGATTAGCATCTCTATCTGACTTAATTTCGAACCTATGGATTGACCAAAGACTCCAGATGCAGGTATAACTAGAGATATACAGAAAATGGGCTATTGGCTGGGCTCTGTTACATTAAATAATATCAAATATTTCCAATCTTTAAGTGTTAGATGTGTACGACAGTATATTCTCTTAGTAATACATAGTGTGTAATTATTTTGCCTTCATCATAAAATATTAGTATAACCTTGTTTTAGAGATTGCTCATCTAGCATAAATTCAAGGTTTTAAGGTTGCTTTTAAAGTTGTTTTAATTTCAGAGTTCTTACACAACTGCGAGATCTAATTTGTTAAATATCTATCATAGGTGCATTTTAAATTTAACCGTTATCATATGACAACAGGACATCAAAAATATAATTTCCAATATTCAATGGCAGGGAGGTTTCGGTAAACAGAGAATTAAAGACTAAATAGCTGTTTATAATTCCCTGCTCACCCCTGATGTATAAGAGCTTGTGAAATGCCTTTGGTTGTTTATGGCTTTTGTGCAAGTCGATGTGAAGGATGGGACTTTTTAATTAAAGATCAAACAGGAGCAAAAGATCAGACTTTGATGTTATGACATAAAGGTTTCAGCTTGCACCAAGCACACCTATTAATTTGTTTCTATTCACAAGCTGTGTTATGGTAAAAACAAAGTGAAGAAAGAGATTAATACATCATGCTCTAAAAATTTTGGTTGTCAAACTGATGTTGTGTTGTCAGGAAATAATGTGTTCTTAATGTGCTTTAAAGGAAAAGAGCTACAGTTACACTGAAAATGCCCATGTGCATGAGAGTTGGATGTTATAATACAATGGGTAAAAGTGAAAAAAAAACTTGTTATTTCACCTTTCCGATTTATGATCCCTCATGGGTTCGTCGTTGGATTACCAACTTAAAGAGGGAGGATTTGCCATCGAACTTCTGGTCAGAGAAAAAACACGTCATCAATCCGTTACTCTGCTTCGCATATGCCACTGGTCGTCGCCATCATGGATAATAGCACATTGTGACAAACACAAGATACAGCACTGGGACTTGCTCGACAGCCGATACCGCACTGTAACATCACAAACTGGTATTTGGCAGTACTGCTCTTTGGGAAACATATATTTCTTTTGTAAAGCACATTTAAATGAAATTACACTTAAATAAATAATTATCATTTATTAAAAAGTATGTAATAAGTACTTTTAGAAGTTTTATTCTGAATTTGATCAGACTTTTCCTTTAAAGCTGTCGAAGAACATTGCTTGGCACTTTATTTATTAAATCAGGTATCTTATAACAATGCTTTTCTTTCACCTAGAAGTGGGGTGAAATACTTAAAGCAAAGAATATGTACAACTTTTTCTGTTGTTGCAGCAGCTATAGTTCAATGCGTATCTGATCTAAAGCCAGGCAAACTGAATAAACAAGAAGCACAATCTCTTGTCAGCCTCATGGCTCTTCTGTGTACGTAAACACTTGTTATACCATGGATCGGTGCTCATCAGAGGAGAGCATGCATGTCAATTTACTAAACCAGTCACAGCCCAATGACAGAGTGTAGATAAACCGACTTATGCTCTCGGTAGGCCAAGCTCTGATTAGAAGAGATGAAAACTGAGCTCTGGGATGTGAAGATGAGTGGTAAGAGGAGTGCAGGCATAAAGCCAGCGTTCTCTGCATCTCAGCAGACTCTATAATCAGATAAGCACTAGCAGCCTTGATAGCAGAATAAGATTTTTTTGTTGGTGAGACCATGATACATAACATTGACGTTCTTGTTCCCTTTGCAGTTACATGTTACAGGTCTAGGAGTCAGCAAAGTTTGGCAGCATTTGGATGTTGATCTACATCACATTTGTTGGTATGGCTCAGATCATTTGCAAATGTTTTAACCACTCTATAGATGTCAAATCCAAGGGATTGCTGTTTCAAACACCCAATAAATCATTGGAAAGGAATTTGGGGGAAGTAGTTTTTAAGCTTCCTGAGATTAGACTCATTCATTGACTTCGTTGAGAGCCCTTGGCATTGACAGGAAAGTAATGTTGTGTAAAAAGAAAGACAAACGATCTCCTAAATTGTCGGGAGAAGAAATTCATTAGGTTGTCAAATGAAAATGGTCTTGCAGGAAGAAAAAGCAGACATATTACCTGGGGCAGGTGTGGAGCCAAAATACTTGAAGACAAATGCTGATTTATAATGTCATAACAGGTTGTCTTCTCTGTCTGACAGCTTAAGCTATACATTGTAGCTGTGGAATTTAAGTTAAGCATTTAGGTTTTAAATATCTGCCAGGTGTTTTAGTGTAAATGGATAAATTTAGAAGTTTCTCTGTAAAAGAATGGAACCTAATTAAATTGCAATGTATAACAACTGAAATGATGTCCTCAAAAGCCTTTAAATCAACTTTTTTCCCCCTGCAATTCAAACAATTACCTCATCGATTCAAAGCTTGTTTTCATCTGAGAACTACCCTCGAGGTGTTCAGGTGATGATATAATTAACGGCTATGAACAGTTCATGGTATTTTGTGACATATTTAAAAAAATATTTCAGTGGAAAAATATGCTCAGGGTATTTTTATAGTTGAGGATCAGGTATATGCATATACAGTATAGTGCTGTACTTGCCATGTAAATAAATGTCTCTGTTTTAGAAAAAAATAAAATAATAAAGACTTGTAATTGTTAAGAGCAAAAAATTGTATATACTTTTTTATCTACGTACTCATTATTTTTTAGAAATTCTTTAAAACTTGTAACATTTATTTAATGATCTTGGCTTATTCATCATCCAACCGAAGAATGTGATGAAAAAAAATAGTTTAATTATGTTACTTAAATAAAGAATCTAAAATGCTCAAACACCCTTTATATTATTTTGACAGGTCCTTATAGTTGGGTTTTACCAGTATGAGCACCACATAATGTTGATCGCTAATGTCTTATATAATATTATATGTTCTTACTTAGAAAAAGAAATATCTTGATAATAGTAACAGGAAATGAAGATTTTTTTCTGACTTCTTGTACAATATCTAGCAATTTGTTTGCACTATTGAATGAAGTGTTAGAAAACCTTCACAGAAGAATTCCTCTTGTCTGGCTTTTGATGGTTTTACTGGCTGGAAAGAAATGGTGTCACATGACACATGGGAATGTCAAGACACCGGTGGGCCACAGGCTGTGAGAAGGTTGTAAATTCATAAAGGTGAGAAATGCAATGAGCCTCTCCACACGTATTGCCTGTAAGTATTGCAAGCTGTTTGTTGCATTTTTGACAAGTGCTACATAAAATAAGCTTTGATTGACTCAGCTGTTGTTGTTTTGTTTTTTTTGTTTTTTCTACCTTATCTTACTTACAGTAATGCTGAATTAATTAGTCTGTGTCATTCAAAATAACATAAATATACACACTTTATTTGAATTGTGAATACAGATAGGAGTCATTACTGATGCAGGACCTCTTATTAGAAATTTAAGTGGAGATGTTCACTTTAAGTGGCCTAAATGTCAGCACAGATTAATTTAATCTCATTAAATATAAAGTAGTTTGTTTTTACTTATGGTCAATTGAGTTATTTTTACATTGTAGAACTTTAAAGTTAAGGGGTAATGTTACAGGACTGACAAAGTTACAGAGTTGTATTCAATGTAAGTATTCAAAAAAATAAACTTTTGACTCATAGCACATGAAACAACCACAATCGTCAATGCATTTTTCCTGGAATTTCACTAACTCTCATTACTCTTATTTATCTATATCAGAAAAATGCAATGTACATTTGTATTAAGTGTGCTTTGCTCTTATAGCTCTACATAAAACCTAGAGGTAAAAAATGCCTTGCCTTGAAATGTTATCTAAATAAGAGACAGTCTGTAAGCAACTTAGTATAGTATAACTACAGTATAACTCAAACAAGAGCAAGGGTCTAGAAAACATGCTATTGAATCCTGTGTCCCTCTGTCCTACTTATATGCAAATTGGTATAGATATAGTATTGGTCTGACAGTTGGTAGGATGAGGTGTATTATGATATTTTCCAAGCATTTAATTACTTAGGGTATGTCTTGTGCTGATATACAAATAACTAACTACAGCTCCCACAATGCCTTGCACCTCTGATATTACTCCAGAAGTAATAAAAACCAAGAGCAAGTTCTCTGGTCTATCTTGCCGTTAGCTGCTGTGTTGAACCTCACTTTCTTATGATACCTTTAAAGAATAAATCTGCTAAGCCGGGTCACACTGTTTCACCTCTGTCTCTGTGCCCTACTAATTAAAACAATGTCCTATATTTTACTGGGACAGACTAATAAAAAAAATAATAAAATAGCCGGCTAGGATACAAAGCAAAGCCACACTTCATGACCATCCTACACAGCACACCCTTAAACCAGAACAGATAGAGGATTTTGATATAAAAGAAATAGTAGAAACTACATTTAAAGAAAAGAAAAATACCAATAATAGTGTGCTTTCCTATAATGTCCCATGTTGTTTTTGTGGGGCTCAAAGAGGATCGATGTTTTATTTTTTTTTGTCTTTTTGCAATTAATTGTCTTCCTGAACTCCTATAATGGGTAAAAGATTCCATCTTTTAAAAATGTTTTATTGATTCTTTATGCCCGAGTCTGTCCCGCCTGCTATATATGCAATTCCAAACCTCCCAAAGGGGGGCAGGCTTTTCTTCCCCTTGAAGCTGATATCACAGCGAACTGTAGCATCTCTGCTTTTCTCCCCTCTGTCCTGTATCGAGCTTGACTCTACCCAACAAGGTACTGCCGAAGACCTTGCAGCCACATTCCAGAGAGAAGCAACCACAAGTAAAACCTTTCTGTTTCTTTTCTCTGCTACTCTTAAGCATGCCTGGGCAGGTTTAACTAGAAATAGGATTTAAGGCTGATATATTTTTCTTGCCTGAACTTTCCGTTGGAGGTTCTATTGTTTGATATAAACCATGTGACAAGCATACGGCTATTGTTGGGTTCTATGAAAGGCTAGCCACATGTTTGAGAAAGTGTCCTACAGATACAGGATTCCATAATCACTATATATAGTGATGTGAAGTGTAACTGCCTCTAATGCAGCAATTCCAAAAAAAAAAAAAAGAGCACAAAAAAAGTTGTAAATGTGATGATAGAATAACTCTTCCTTTTTTAAAGGTTGGTTAAAAGGTGCATCGAATCAAATAGCACAATTAAATCTAATTCATCATAATTCAGAAACCAAAACAAAAAGGTTGCTGATGCATATTGACCATTGATTCTTACATCAGTAGCTTATAGCTTTGGTTATACATTTCCACCGTTATTAGAACTTTTTCCTATGGGTCAAAACATTGTAGAAACATGGGAGTGACAGAGAGACTTCATTTTGCTCTCCAGACGTGTGAGCTCTCTTATAATTAACACTTAAT
Source organism: Cyprinodon variegatus (assembly GCF_000732505.1). Taxonomy (NCBI): domain Eukaryota; kingdom Metazoa; phylum Chordata; class Actinopteri; order Cyprinodontiformes; family Cyprinodontidae; genus Cyprinodon; species Cyprinodon variegatus. Next base: position 1,062,202 of record NW_015150647.1, read on the forward strand.
CAGCAGAGTAAGGAGAAAAACAGACCCAAGCAGATGTTTGTCTGAGATGGTAAACAGATTGCCAGCTTTTAACCTTGGCTGGATGGTAGGCTTTTCTGCTTTAGTGAAGCTGACTGTCTGTCTGACAGTTTTGAATATTACCTGTGTTTTTGTCAGGAGTTTCATGCAGAATTTCAGAAAACATCTTTTAATAGGCACAACTGTTTAAATAATATAGAGGCATAAATTTAAGATGGATGTACTGTATTTTACACCCCTCCTATATGTTTTATTAGAGTGTGGAATAGATGAAAAATTATAAGGTGAAAAAAAAGAGAAGATTTAACAATATTTTTAAGAAATATACAACCCTTATCCTTCAATATCCTTACATACTTCAATTCAACTCAAAATTATGCCTTACCATGTCTGTTTTATGGGCCATGTCTGATCCTGATGTCCTCTTAATGTACTTTCCTCTACAAAATTGCAATTCCTTTCATAATTCATACCACATAGGTTTTTTTTTGCCTTCTCAACTAAAAAAGAAACCCCAATCTTTTCTTCCACATTTTCCATATTACACTACTGGTTGTCTGCCTCTGCCTGCCTTTTAAAGATGTTGGAAGACATGCCACTGTAAGCAACTAGCACCTTATACTACCTTCCAAGCATCTTACAGTCCACCAAATGAAATTTTATTACCAGCTAAGCCAGTGAGCCGTATATTTTTTTGACAGCCAAATAAATATGTCCACATGAGGGTTACCGCTCTGAGGTACTGCATCTACAACCCCTATGAACTACTGGGTCGGTATTTATGCAGGTTCTATGAAGCCGCTTTCACCAGATAGTAACGCGATTTAATTTTATGCAAAACTGTGCAGACATTCAATCAAAACTTTAAAAGATAAAGAATAACAAAGACTTGCTTTTTTCAGATGTGTTAGATAGGTGACATGCATGCCAATGACAAATGGTGTAACATCAGCTACTATATAAAATGATAAAAAGCTTTTCTTTGCAGGGACACTCAAAGAACGAAACATAAACACCAAACAATCTTGCTGCATAAGAAAATCTAGTAATCTGTGAAACAGTAGAAAACATAATTTTTTAAACCTTGTTTTCCATCCTGCTGATTAAACAGGGAACCCTAGTTTTATGGCCGTCAGAAGTGATGAATTTTTAATCATTACCGAACTGAAGCAACCTGATTACCTCTCCACCTCCTCACAAAACATTGCTTCCTGACCTTGCTTAACCTTATCCCAGACCTTGTGTGACAAGCAGTAATTGTGATTAGCAGCTAATTAAAAAGATAATATTACCTTCAAGGACATTGAGAAGAGAAACTACTGAGGTTTGAAGATCATACATTTTTTAAATATCACGTTAACACCGCTCTGTCCCATTACAAACCATAAATTCATAAGAGGTGAATTAGAACTATGACTGGTCATTTTTTATGTGTTTGATAGTGGAATTACATACAAAGGTAATAGAGGGAAAATTACATCTTGTGGCAGGGAGATAGATTTAGACCTCACATGCTTGGGGCCTATTTAAAACATGCATTCCTTACACACAGTGGAGCATCTATAATGATTGTTCTACATGCTTTTGAGCTTGTGTTGGTTTGGACTGGGTTTGTGATGACTGTATGTCTGTGGCTAAGACTGCCTGCACTGCATCTGGCCTCTGACCTAAACCACATGATGATCATTTGTGCTCATTCCTTCCTTTAAACCGCATCAGGATTTGTGCCACTGTTGCCATCTAATGGATGTAAGAGTTAATATCCCAAAGCAACTTTAGTAAAAATATGGTGCACTAAACACAAATCATAAATGTTCTCAAATTAATGAACCCAGCAAAACACAGAAACTACATACTGTGGGATGATTTAAATAGGTGTAGAAATAACTGCGTAAAGTTTTTACCAGAGGACCCTTCTTATCTCCAATCCAACACAGACAAGACGAAAGAGACTATGGATGGAAGAAAGGATATTTTGTAAAAAAAAAAAAAAAAATCTACAATAATATAAAATTTAATTGGTACATTTCAACATAGAATCCCCTGAACAAACCAGTTTTATCCCTTTATCCACTCAATCCATCACCATATCAAGGTTAGTTAAGAACATAACAAATTTTCGGACAACCTTTCTTGCGAATATATGACCCCTTTTCAAGGTCATATATTTTTTATGCATGAAGACCATAGTTCTATTGCAGGAATGCCATTATGATAAAATTTTGTGAGGGTTTAGGATCTTCCTGAATTATATAAAAGCTAGCTCAACCCCTTTCTATCCACCTCAGTTACAAAGATCTTGTAAAGTGTGGTGGGTGGCATGCAGGGGTGGACTGGGACAAAAAATCTGCCCTGGCATTTGGGACTACACTGGCCCACCACATATTTTTTTTTTTTGTGTACTGGATGTGTATACCAACTGTGCAATACCAACTGTGCAATACCTTGAGGCCAGGTTAATGGAAATTAGTGAGAGTGGACACTTAAAATACTTCCAAAATCTTAATTTGTTAACAATGTAAAATGTAAACTCCACCACAGCAACAATTCTTAAATGAGAAAGAGAGAGAGAGAGAGAGGTCACAGTCAATCACACATATTATCACGTCATCATAAGAAGTTATTGTAAGTTGCTCATCAGATCTATTCAGTCTTCCAGATACTGTAGGGTAACATTGGACTACTGTGCATTCATTGTGTAAAAAAGGATGCCAGTGACAAAATGACAAATGAACCATTTGAAATGCTGTCAGAGAGGATGCAGTCAGTGTAGGTTACAAAAAAAATCATCATTAGCCACTAGTGCTAGCATAAAGTTTATGGGTAGCAGCACCTGTGTTTACTAAACTAACTTTACCATGGAACATTAACCAACATATTTTTATTGGGGTTATTTTATCATAATCATCAAGGGGTTGGTTGGTTTATCCTATCATCATTACTAGACATCCCAAGTTCCAAAAACTCATTTTAGGGAGATGCTTATCCCCCAACCGCCCGCCCCCCCGGGGACAACGGACCCACACCATGCTCCATACATAAACACTTAAGGCCAGCAACTTTTCATCAACTGTTTATTAACTAAAAGTAATTTCTTAAACACAAAACAGGACAGTATTGGTCTTTTATTTTCAATACTTTCCATCTTGTACCCTTGAACATCCGTTGTGCTTTCTGTTTTTCATGGAACTTCAGCATACAGTGCACCTCGCCACGGTGTCATCATTCCTCACTGAGGAACGATGACAACGTGGCGAGGTGCAGTGCACTAGAATCCTCCCCTTCACTAGACGTGGATATACTTTAGTATATTCTGCTGTAAAATGAATGTGATATTTCCGTTTTTTACTAGAGGATTGAACCTCTGCCGTTTCACAGGATGCACAGCTTTGAGTGGTAACTAGGTGACTGTCAGAGAGTAACCCAGAGAAACTTATCGGACTGATCCAATCAGCTCGCTGATCAACCAGTCGCCTGGAACGCTCGTTGAACAGAGCATTGCTTTGGAGAGATAAGCTGCACAGGTTTCACCAGCAACCTCCGCCTCCGCACACCATGATCTCTCTTGTTATCTACGCAATCGCAGTAGTTCTAATCTGCATATGATGCATGAAATATTGTATTGCCTGCTCGCTCTCATTCGCATTAAAAAAACACCACCTCACAAAGTCTAAAATCCCGGATAATTTATCCGACTCGCGGGCATCCGTGAACAACTATCTATATCAGGGAGATTCCCAGAACTTCAGGGAGACTTGGGATGTCTGCATTACATAGTTTGGGGCTCTGAAAACTGTCCGGCTTACCGCAGGTTCTACTACTGCAGCAGCCGCACTGACATGTTCACTGCCTGGTTCGCTGTCGCCTCCACTACAACCACCACCACCATCATATTTAACATCAGACACCGGAGCAGATGAAGGGCCTGTTGTTGGGAACATGGCAGTCAGTTTGACACATTTCGCAGCGTCCGTTTGAAGAACTCGTTTCTTTTTCTCTGCGCCTGCCTTGCGTTTCTTATCCATTAATACTGTGAACCGCTGCACAAAGTTCCAATGGAAGTGAAGGTGTTTTTCTACTTTATGATTGACCTAGCCCTTTGACCTGTCAGGGATGATAACCAATGGGCTGCAGGAGCCTGTGGTAAGGGCCGGATGATCGGAACAGACTCTTGCGCTGCTGATTTTATTTTTCTTCATGCATTATGCAAATATAACGAGGCCGATATATAATAATAATAATACATATTATTAATATACATGTCGGGTATGCCGGCCCAAACATCACGTCGGTCCACCGGGCAAATGCCCGGTACGCCCGATTACTGGTCCATGCCTGGTGGCATGTTGACAGGAGAAAAACACTTTTAAATGCAGTAAAGAAAAAGTAAATGGATAATTGATTACCTTATCATACTGTACATGTCCATGGCAACATACAGCCTATCTTTTTCTAAGCCTATTGGTTTATTTGCTGGCAAAGGAATGTGAAAATGAGTAATAGTTAAAAAAAAAAAAACAATAAAAGATATATTTTGATGGTATCTCTAGTTAGAGTCATGGGCCTTTAGGGCTGGACTTGTGTCCAGAGTCTTGTTCTTGCAGTACTCCTCCCAAGACTCCTGTGCTCTAGGAGTCCTTTTCATGTGCATGGTTTCGATCTTTTCTGAGCCTAACCCCGGGGGTCAGTTTGGTGACTCTTCATACCTGCTATTAACATTCTTATGAAGACACTTTATAACAAGCTTGCTCACAGTACTCCAAAACTGAAATTACCAATACATACAACCTTAGTCACTTTTCAGTAACATTGTTGTTATATATGCATTTCTTGGTTATTTTTTGCTGTAAGTTTCATGCAAGTACAGTAGATTCCGAAACAGCTTCTTCCACAATGCCATCAGACAGCTGAACTGTTGAAAAAACTCTAAATCATGTCACATACTCTTCATCAAACTGAAAAGGCCAAACCAAAACACTACATAATTGCACCCTACTGTATATATTTAATGCTCTGAACTTCCATATCGATGCAGGGTTTTTTTTGCACCATGTCTTTTTTCTCCCATACTGTTTACATTTGATCACTGCTGCACATTAAGAAATTGACATGTCATGAGAGCTGTACGAGGTTATTTTCACTTTCTTTTTTATCATGATACAAGATTTGTCTATGCTCAGAAATCCAATAAGTTGCAGGCTATTTCTACTGTGCAATGGGACAGAAAATCATTCGCTTCAAATTGCCTACAATTTTTAGCACTGGAGAGCATGAAATAAGTTATTTATTTTATAGTCACATGACCTTAAGAAGAGTATTTATGCTGTAAACAACAATTTGGGTCATCATATTTGTTTGGTATGTTTTCCAACTTTTTTTCTGTGTAATTTTCTGGCAGCGTAACTCTCAGAAATGTGTGGATTCCGACGGGGAGCTCTGTAGATTTACTCCCACAAGTAGAGCATTACAGCTTTCACTTTAATGAAATGTATATATAGGACTTTGTTAGAATTTGTTTTGGTATTTATTCAAATGCAGTAGACCCAGAAGGAAACTAAGAGGAAAAATTAAGAAAGAATGGGGAAAAGGTAGGGCAAAAATTTAAAAAAGAGAGACAGAAGGATAAAGAGAATACAAGATAAGATCCTCGACCTGCAGAAAGACAGACAGAAGTATAGAAAAAACTGTATACACTCTGTGTATACAAAATTTTTACTGCTCTATTAGAGTTTGTTGGTCTTCTTTAAAAAGTGTAGTGTTTAACGAACCTCACAAGCTTTAATACAACAGATATTAGTGATGTAAACTTTCAGTAATACACAGATCAAGTTTATTTCTCCTTTAGGGGGGTTCTTAACTCAATTAATGGCATAGTATTTACAGTATCAAGATGACTAATGGTAGCAAAATACAGATACCTGCTACATTTTTCAAATATTTCACAAAAAAAAATTCTTTTCATTTCTCATTTTTAAGCTTTTTGCGCACTGCTTGATAAAATCCCAATAAAATCTATTGATTTTTTTGATAATGTTAAAAAACAGTAAAATGTTTTAAAAACAATTAGGCCATACCAGAAATGTTGTAACTGGGACTTTTGTTGATGAGATTTTTTTTTTAAGATCTAAGAGCTAAACATGGTACAAAACTCTGTTGATATTGCCTTCTAAAACAGTAAGTCGCATCACTTTTCATGTCACCCTGAGAGCAGCTTGTCTCTTTGGATATGAAAGTGGCTAATGCCTAGTTTCCCCAGTGACCTTACCCCCCATTCAAGTCATTTAATCTTGGAGCAGTATCAAGATAGCCATCTCCTGTTAACCTCCAAAGAAAGGACAGACACAAAGGGACACTCCGCCCCTTTCACTCAGCTCCAAGCAGTATCGGGATGCCAAACTATCCCATTAGCCCGCACCCATGCCTATGGACAGCAGCAATAACTTGAAGCAACCACAGCTCTCTGCTTTCTCCCCTCTGGCCATGCATGCACTCATGTGCCAGCATATGTAATGAACTGAGTGCTACACTGAGCTCTTACACTGAGGAAATGGGCAGCGCTATCTCTTTAAGTAGCTGTTTGTAACATAGCTCTCATCAATTGATGACTTTGACCAAAGCCTGGAAAGATTTTCATACAGGCATATTAGCAAATGTGTGGGGAAGAGGAGTACACAGGTAATGGAAAATGAAGCGTAAAATGCAGCCTGAATCATGTCTAAAACTAGAGATTCACTTTTGCAGCCACACACATGTTAATACCTCTTAAAACTGGCAACAAACAAAAAGGCTTTTGGCCCTTATAAAAATGATTTACTTCACTTCCATAACTTTATCAACCACTGGAATAATTAAACACAAAATGTTGAATGCTTCTGGGATGTTGGCTTCGAGGCTTTTGAATTAAAATGAATACTAAAGACAAACATGGGAAAGTTAAGAAGAGTAAAAGACATTTGAAGAGGAAAGAGAATTTAAAGATGAGTTACTCACTGCTCCTTTCACCTTTCAACCTCCACCCTCCCTTCTGCTTTCCTGAGCCATCCACTGATACACAGTCTCGAATCATCACCTCAACCACCACCACCTCCAACAGGAGCAGGGCTATCCGTCTGCCAGCCATGCCTTCCCATTCAAGGCTAAAGCAGAGAGTTGGGGGCCTTGAGGAGAGCTGCCCCACATACAGTCATGCTACACACAGCTGTCCGGCAAGATTCAAAACAACAGCATGTCCTCATCGACTTCCCCATGGAGCGTTCGCTCTAGGTCAAGTCTCTGCTGGCCAAGCGTGGGTCAAATTGAAGGCAAACTCACCTCCTCCATGTGAGACAGAGCAAATGTTAGAGTTTTAGACCAGAAAAAAGTAAGCTTGGATTTCTTTGACTGTGTAGTATTGATCGATGTGCTTCTCTTCCACTCTTGCTCGTCTTTGGTGTCTCTCGGTGTTGAGTTAATATTGAGTGCAGACTCAAACTGCTCTTAAAAAGTAACACCCTTAAAACGGTAGCAGCAGAGGTAGAAAGAATTAATTATCCCTGATACGAAGCAAAAGTCAATCTGGTCACTCCTGTCACAGGCACCTTGGCAGTCACTGAATAAGGAAAAGTGTCCATAAGCGTGTGCATGTTTCTTCTCACTCCCCCTCTTCCTCTACGTACCACAAGGCTTAGACAACACGAGGCAGTGTTGATGCGACAAGACAGAATAAATCAAAGAGATGGTTCATGACAGAGCAGCCTTGGGTTTGTCAACAGAGTGTCGAAGGGAGAGAAAGAGAGCAAGCAAGGAGGGAGGGAGCAAGAATCTGAGAGAGACTGAGTGAGAGCACTGTGCTAAGTGTAAATGGCATTTTCTCTAGTGCACGGGCTCTTGTACTTTTACACAAGCGCTTAATGGCCACTTTATTAGGTACATCTGTTCACTTGCAAGCTTAGAAAATAATCCAATGGCATGGCTGTAAGTCAGGGCATAAAAGCATTTAGATGTAGTGAAGATGACCAATGGAGGTCCAAACCAAGAATTAATAGAGGTAGTAAAGGTTATTTAACAGACTTGCTATATATATTAGCACCAAAGACTTCTGGTGTAATGATGTAGGATATTTACAGTCAGTAGATCCCAAGCCAAAAAAATACTGTATTGACACCCTGAATGTTAATTCAAGTAATATGCTGGTAATGAATTACTGTCTGCGATGGACTGGCAACCTGTTCAGGGTGTACCGTAGCTGGAGTTAGGCACCAGTACCCCACGAAACCCTGCTTGGGATAAGATTGAAGGAAAATTGATGGATGAATTACTGTTAATATTATCCAAACTATTAGATTATAATATCAGATGCTTTGTTGGATCTGTACCATTAAGAGCTAAGGCAAATCTAAAGCAAAAGAAGGTTCAACCTGGTACTAGCCAAGAGAAACTAACAAAGGCTGTTCAATGGAGATGCTAGATTATTTTGACTATAGCTGAGCTCATTATTTGTAACATTTACTTTTCTCTTTTGCTAAATTAGGTTTTTCAGCAGTTTTGAAGCATCCTAATGACATAGTAACTGTTCTACCTGCATGCAAAACACCAACCTTCATACTCGGCATGTTGAGGTATAATCATCCCCTTAGCTAGGTGCGTGAAATGTATGTCACATGGAATAAAAGAAAACTAAGTAGCTGATAGGCGAAACATTTACAGTAGAGAAGCTAAGGGTGTTTTATAACTATGAAATCTTAAAATTATTCAGCAAAAGTCACATTACATATAATATAATATTTTGACTTACTGCCATATTTTCATAAGATTTCTTTAATAAAATTTTTATACTTTGCCATTTTCACTTCATGCAGGGCATAAACCTGCTATACCCAGGTACACAAAAGCTCACATACCTCACAGAGACTATTTTTGTAAAGAAACAAAGTCAGCAAGTCTGGGTTTAGAGTTACACAGCTCATTTCCTCCCGCTGCCCCTGCTGTCAGAAGGCAGAGGGCAGGTGAGTGCAGTTTAACGTGGGAAAGTGAAGGTGTCAGCAGCACCTCCCCCCTCTTTCTGTAAAAGACTAGGCTCCTGGTTTGCATTGCTACTCTTTAGTCCACAGATGAAGAAAAAAACAGGAAATCTGTGTTTAATCCAGAATACAACCAGTTTTTGAATAAATTCATGCAGCTTGGATGTTGCATTTGGCAGCCTCCCTGACCATTTTCAGTCTTGTTTTGCAACACTTTCTCAATTTTGGTTATTTTCTTGTTGTCCATTATTTACTTCAGTTATTTATCATTGTTTAAATGTTCTATTATATTGATGTAAAAGCAGGTGTTTATTCTTACAACTACCTTTGAACAATGATATATGGATCACTGTAGCTTCTTTGCAACACCTGTTTTTAAATGATGGATATTACAATCTGAACACCAACATAATGGCTGTACTTTTTCCTAGTTAATAATGCTTAGTGTACTTAAAGACATTTTTTTAATTTAAGAAAACTAAATGCTATATTTAAAGCCCAGTTTATCAATATCGTTTAACAAAATTCACTTTATATATTTTTTTCCTCCATTAAATTTATCTAATTTTAAGTTATGATGAAGTAAATGTATGAGTTGGTAAAATATTTTAAATATGATGTCATTGCTACATTTTTTTTTTTATTTAAAGCTAGATTTTATACTTTTGAGAACCTCCTTATATGTATGCACTCTTTAATGCCCCCCGCTCTTGTGTACAGTCCCTACATTTTTATTTTGATTATTAATTGATAATATGGAAAAATGATTTACAGATGGATGTTTATTTGTCAGTTATACAGTATAAATGTGACAAGGTTGCAGGTACAGCTACTGATTCAACGTTTTCAACGTTTTTTTGTTTACATTAACCACTGATAGAACTCTGATTACAAGAGCTGTCTGGTGATTAGGTGTCTGTAATAATTACCTACAGTATACAAAAAAGACACAACATTTTCAGCCCCTCGGGATGCCATTGTTACACTGTTATTGCATAATAAATGTCACTGCTTGTGCCAGTTGCAAAATGAGTAAAATAAATAAATACCTTTCAAATGGTTACAGCCTTAAACTAGCCAGTCCTTAATAAGAGCAATTGAGACATACCAAATAAACTAATAGTCATATTTTGGGAGAGGAGACAATCCATTCATGCACAGAGACAATATCCTAGTTATTCCCAGCAAGACAACAGTGCTACCAGGTTCACCATGTACCATAATACACTGATACAAACTTCGTATGGATAACTATCTTACCGAATGCACCTACTGTAGGCTAAAGCTGTGTAAATGAGGGCTGACATTGCGTAACAGCGAACAATCCTATTTTATATTTAACTGGAAAACTGTCCGAAAGAAGAGGTTTACCCCACAACCCCAGAGTAATATTTTATAAAAGAAACTAAAAGCTGTTTTATAACATGTTTTTGATATGATGACCGTATGTACTCTACAAGAAAGAATGTGAAGTTTTATCTTATTATTAAATACAAATATGAAAAAATATAATACGACACAAAGTCCCCTGTCCTTTAGCCTCTCGCCAATAGGCTTGACAAGCACCCTAATATTTACATCGTAACCACAAACAGTGAGCAGGGTGGTAACAGATGGTTAAGAAAATCTACAATGCTTACTGTTACAGAACTGTAGCAAAATGGGGGAGCTAGACGAGCCAATACGAAGCTTGGTAGTGATGTTGGGGAAAAGAGTTTTCTTTCTTATTATCAAAAAATTGTAGCATAAGGAGTTTGTTCAGCCTTATATTTTGGTCAAAACACACTAATATGGGATCATCTCGTCTCCAGCATTAAGTAAGAGAGAATCCGTGTTTCTGTTGGTCTGTTTTTCAAGCTCCAAAACTGAGAATCTTTTCTTGAAACAGATTATGAAATCATATGAAATCTATTTAGTTTTAAATAAAGCTGGAGTGGGGCTGATTTACTAGATTCAAAAACAACTTTCTTTTCCACATTTAAATACCACCAGATATATCTGCGTATACTAAAGAGAAAATAACCCAAAAAGAGTGGACAGTGTATCCTGGATGATTCAGACTGATTGTGTAAAAAGAAATGCTTACATTCCTCTCTCTTGGCGTGATTCTAGCTATGCACTGGGGTTGTCAAAAGTATCAATACTCAAAAAAGTATGGATACTGAAAGTTGTATCCGGATACAATACTCATTCTCAAAAGTATCGATACAGTGATATCACCAGTGGCACCTAAACAGTCATTCATCTTATGCGCAGATTAGAGGAAAATGCACTTTCTGAACACTGTGTGATTGAATAATTCTGTGCACTCTTCGGTTTCAGACTTTTTTCTGTAACAGGTGCAGCTGCTGAGAATTATTTTTGTTTTTTAACTGGTTTGGCTAGCGTCATTGTTATGTGTGTAAAGAATAGCCAAGGAAGGAACACTTAATTTTAATTTTGTAAGTTTTTTATCAAGCTTGCTTAATATTGTGCACAGCATACAACCTCAAAATATTGTTTATTGTATTTATTTATCTATTTATTGTATTTTGTTTATTAATGAAAAAAATTCTGTTGAATTTTGGAGTCTTTCTTTTAATCCTTGTGGTATCGAAAATTATATAGAGTATTGAATATTTTACTTAGTATCGGTATCGAGTTGAAAAGTTTAGTATCGTGACAACTCTACTATGCACAGCTAAAATTAAGGAAAGAAGGTTGAGCAAAATATTAAAAGCAGATGATTTTGATATTTTTGTTTGCTAATTCTTATTGTGTGGTTATAAAACTCTATCAAAAATGTATTAGAGGATTTACACACAAATTCTGAGACATTGGGAGGATATTATTTTTGATTAAAAATAAATAAAAAAAAGAACATGAGTTTCTGACGAACAAAGAAAAGCGGAAGAAATAATTATTTTTGAGAAAATATTTATAATTATACTTTGTACTGATAGATTACAAAATAATCTGCCACCATAAAATGTATTTCTGACAACTGAACCACCAGATATATTTGTCTCTCTTCCAAGTCTGCATGGTGTTTATGCTGCTCCCATTCTGGCCCCTCTTTATTGTGCCAGTGGCAAGTGACAGCATGGTTGATGGACGGTACAAAGATATCCAGCAGAGACAAACAGCCGAGGAAACTGGACATGACTACACAGCTTGGAGCTCAGCAAGGGATTCAGGAAGAGGGGGGGGCTCTGTCCAACTTTAAGCCCATCAAAAATGCACCCAGACACTAGTTGTTCAGTGATGAACTTTTGTAATACAGTTCCCAATGTAGCAATTTCCTCAGTAACGGATTTGTTGCAGGACAAACCAAATCAGCTCCTGGCTGATTTTTAGGGTTGAGGTTTATATAAACTGAGCAAATAAGCTGAATATAATCTAAAATGCTCCTAAGTTTGTGTGCAATGTTTATAAATTTCCTGTTTATTGCACAACTGTAAATATGATGTACCTTTATTTTATTTACTCTTAATAATGCCTTTATTTTAATACACTGGATTTTCACACCAAGGGACTAATGCAATTTAGCTCTATTTGAAAAATGTATATACCGGTAGTACTACACTTTTGTTTACTGCTTTTTTAGTTTTAAATATTAAAATGTTACAATTACAAGCTTTAATTACACTGCTCTTTTGCAGATAATTTACCTGATCTTTATAGAACACATGATGCACAAAAGTGATACAAAATACCATTCATTAAATGATAAATTAAAAGATAATGAAAAAATGTATAGTGGTAAACTAAAATCTATATTAAAATATAAGAACTGGTATAAAAGTTAATAATTTAACAAAGCAAAGACATAGTACGGTAATGAAGATTATTTAAGTGCAATAAAACTAAAAAAAAAATAACATCTAATTAATAATTAGAGTATTCCTTAATGCCTTTGTTCAAGGCTCAGATTATTCACACCTAGGAAATTAAGATTTATTTTAATTAAATCATAAGTCTGCCTTAATTTAAACTGAAAAGTGTCTCTTAAATATGATACAATAGTGTGAAAGCAGTTAACAGTTTTTGTAAAAATGAAAGACTTTTCCTTTATGATTGAATTAGAAACAGTAACAGCTTTATAAAACAAACAAACCTTTCGGCCTTGTCCCTGCAATAGGTTGGAATTTTAATGGTAGTGCTCTGGCAGACGGCAGATGGGGCATAAATCTGCCATCAGAGGTCTGGCTTTAATGTGACACTGTGTGATGACAGATTCGCTTCAACCTGCTCACCAGGGTTCTAAGAAATTCATATTTCATGACAGCTTCAAACTCAAGTATGCAAACAGAAATAAGAATACATTCAATGATTTAGGTTCTTTCTGTTAAAGTAAAAAAAATACAGCGGAAGGGACCTCTTAGGCTGTAAATACAATGATAAATTAGCTTTTTCCTGCTAAAGTGTGAGAACAGTTGCAGTTCTTTTCCTCTTTCCAAGTGAGTTATGTTCTGCATGTAGCAAGGATGATAAACTGAGTCACAGTGGGAATTCATGTCATGGCTGGGTTAAGGTGCCCCATTCAATCAACACCAGTCTCCCACCCACACTCCCAGCCTTCTCTCTGAATCTCCACGCTACCCTCAAACACACAGTCCTCCTCAAGGGCTCTGTTAAATCTATGAAACATTGTTGAAGGTTTGTGTAAGGAGGGAAAATAAATATGATAACCTATAGACATTTGGGTAAAACAATTTACTCCCTTGCAATATAGCTACAAACTTTCCCTCTAAACATGATGCTTCATATTTCTACAATTATTTTGAGAGTAAGGTGAGGTATATTCATTTATTGTATCCAACAGATGGTTAAAACAGGGCTCCATTTTTACTGCATCCCTATCACCATTTTGCATCTCCATAAAGATCAGCTGGACAGATGCCATTTGCCTCTGCACCCTAAACCCCACTCTCCCGGTTTCATGCTCTCAAATGCAAAGCATTGCTGTTGTCAATGCTTTATCCTTGAACTGAGTTTCCAGCAAGCCCCTGTAAGCAAAGCAACCTTTGATTTACAGCGGCTGTAGTTCCAGCACCACCTGGACCTCAAACTACATTTAAACCAGGATCTGCATCTTTCTTACAATGCATGCAAGTCTATTTGTCTGACCTGATTATCACATAAACATTTGTATTTATCTGCAGACATTCTTTCTTACCTTATATTAGTTTTATAGAATCTTCAATGCTAAGTTAAATACAATTCACAAATGTTAATCTATCCATCAATCAATCAATCCATCCATCCAATTTTATTTTTCTTGTCATTTTAAGTTAACTTGTCATTATTTAGTATGCCAATTAGCTACAAGCTGCAAGATTAACATATGATTGAGGAGCTCTGCAAGAAATCTCATTGGGAAAGGAAAATAATGTAAAGCATCAAATGGCTTTTACAACTATAAAGACCTTTAAAATAAAACAAAGCCATGTCAGGGTTATATAATTGCTTTTTGTGTTTATTATTGTAAAATGTTCCTGAACTCCATGTACTTTCGCTTTAACTGTTTGAATGTTTTGCTATTTGACTATACCCTTCTGTAAAAAAAAAAAAAAGAAATAAAAAAAAATAATAATAATTATATATATATATATATATATATATATATATATATATATATATGGCAACACATATGTTCTTAAAGCACTTACACTATATAATTATATACACAGGTTGAAGTTTTCATTTTCGGAATTAAAGTTAAACCATGACACCATGAAGATTTAACCACCATGTTCTTCGTTCTGTCATAGGTTTGGATGATTGTCAGTTCAATTTCTTCTGATAAAGATCCACATGGGTGACATGTTTTAGTAAAGTTGAGTTTTTAGAATATTTCTCAGGGTGATAACAAAAACAATTCAAAGTCACTCTTCGCACACAACATCATTTGAAAAAATGAACATAATGACCCTTTGATTATCCCAATAAAATCAGTTTTAAACACCAAAACCCAGCTCTGTGTGAGTGTGTCCTTTTGTAGATTATGGGAGATTTATACACATGTACCTGCTTTTTTTAATTGCCTTTGCTTCTAGTTAAATATGTCCCCATTGAGCCTTCTGTTGCAAAACGGGTGTTTGGATTGGCTGAAGTGGGTGAAACATCTGGTGTCATATAAAATATGTCAGAGCATTAAAAACAGAGTCATACATGCTTTTAAAGGTGCAGATGTTCAAAGGGTGCTGTGGAGGTGAGCGGCCGCAGTATCAGTAAACATCCAGCAGAAGGCGTTGTTGAATTTAACAAATATAAGGCAGCACAGCCTCAGTATCTATTCAGAGATAACAGATATGCCTGTTGAAAAGCAGGGATAATGTATTAAAGTTTTTTTTTTTAATTAGATCCATTCAGATTAGATCTGTAAATTAGAGCCTATTCTAGTACAGGATCCCTTTCATCACCTAGTGATGCAATAAATCATTCACATTACAGCTCCAGATGATTCATGTTTCAAGGATGGAAATTTTCTTTAGAAGCTTAAATAAGAATAAAAAAGTATATTTAATCATATATTAACTACATGGATAAACTTTATGCTCTACCTAATTATTAAAGAAGCCTGAAGCAATTAGTAGTCAGGCAGGGTTCTAACAAGGCCTTAAGATGTCTTACTTGTTCTTTTTGATCTCTCTCTACCTTCAAAGCACTGTTTATTCAGATGGACAGACAGACAGACAGACAGACAAGCAGATAGGCAGACATATCTTTTAGAATTATGAAACAGCAAAGATAGACAGCCTTCTGTAGCAAAAGAGGAAAATGATACCCTGTCAAAGGAATCCCAAGGCTCAATTATATAAAGATAATCTATATTTCCAGTAATGTTCCCTAAATTGTTTGTCAATACCATGTTTATGAAACAGATGAATGAAGACTGGAAGTGTGGATCAATCATGGAATGATGTGTCTGGTGTTCTGGGAAGATATGCTATCTTTTCTGACCACACGAGGGCGCTCTGAGACAAACCTTTAGTCCAGCCAGCAGTTTGGTGTCAGCTAAATTAATTCACTATTTCTGGTGTTTTGTTTTGTCTTTAAAGATCACATTTTGTAGAATTATTTTGAACAGCAAGTTTCCACTTGGTTAAAGAGACTTAATTCAATTCCCCAACATCTCATTTTATGTTATTATTTCTAAAAATAAAGAGTTAAACGTTAAAGTCATCTAAAAGAAACTGGGAGATTCAGAAAAAGTGTGGTTTGAGGCAGTAAATATTTCCTCCACCTTTTATTTTGAATATAAATCATGCCGTCAGTTCAAAAAGTACCCATCTGCTTCACCGTTTAACAAATCTTACATTATCACCTCAAATCTTAAGATTGAAACTCGTAAGACTTTTTTCATATTATAATAACTTGAAATCTTTGCAGGGTTCAAATGTTTCTTGTTAATTAAAGGAACTACTGGCTGCAACATATCTCACTTTCTAACATTCACTCACTCACTGATTTCTGAGGTTCTCCATGTTTGTGCACCTTTTTCTTAGGCTAAATATTTTATTTATATTCTAGTATTCATAACAGTGCTTCTCCAGCAACAGTTTCAATGGCTCACTCTTCTTGTAGATGGTGTTAAGGACAACAATGAGAGACTGTTCTGTTTTTTTTTTTGTTTTTTTTTGTCAGCTGTATTCCTGCAAATTTCCCAAATCGCTATGAAGGGCAAATTTATTAATGGTTTCAATGTAATATTCTGAGATATATTTTCAGTTTTTTACAGATAACAATAAAAAAACAAAGAATTCTGCACCTGAAAAATATTTTTAACATCAATACTTTAAGTGAAATTCTCTCCTGTTCCAAAAGGGGGCAGTGGAGCCTTATGTTCTGAAACTAAAGAGACAACAGCAAACACTCAGCTTTAACTGTTCACACTATGCTTTAAAGCCTCCCCAAACTGTTTCATTGGGACTAATTAAAAGTGACCTTTATCAAAAGCTAAGTATTAATGTTTGATGTATTTTGTTCCAAAAGTAAAAGCACAAAGGGAGGATTTGATTTCTATAACTGGACAAAACAAACACTGACATGTTTAAATGGCATGCTGATAGAATGCACTATAAAAAAAACAAAAAAAAAACATTTTTATTCTGCAAATCACACTGATTTAGATTTTCTTTGCCACTTCAAGTAACAGAAAGATAAGCCTCCATTATCTTGTTTCTCAGCAGAATTTTTCCTAAGAGTAAAATAATAAACAGTGAAAGTTCCCATCTTCTCTGATGGTATATTCAGTTTGACAACATGCAGGAGATTAAGTTAGAACTGAGGTTGCAAGTTTTCTCGAGAGGAAGAGAAAAACATATATTAGAGAGCAGAAGATGAGACGAAATGTCACAAATAATTCCTCTGGAGCATGAAGTCAGTGAACACATGAGGAGAATAATCATATGGAGATGATGGTGGTGGCTCTGTGATTAACGGGCCCATTTTCCTTGCACAGCTTGGATAGTGGGCCTACTTGGCCCCATTAGGAAGAAGCCCAAAGCCACCCGGTTCTGCTATATACCATTTATCAGGAAAACATGACGAGCCACAGAAAGTGTTTAATCTCTAGCGACATGAAACATGCTCAATAAAAACAGAGGACCCATTTCTGGGTTCTTATTATGTTTGTTTTACTGTGATCTATTCATCTAAATACCTGTATGGATACCTGTGTGAAAGTTAGATAGAGATCTTAGCTACTATCTCCTCTTATTGCTTTATTCAGCTGCAAAGAGCTGGAACTCTTTCCTGTTTCCCCTTCTTAGTCTCCACTACAGGGAAGCAGCAAACAGTGGTCTGACAGGCACAGAGATGTGTCTGTCCCCTTTTAGAAAAATATGCAAATTCACTGTTAAATTTCATTTTTTTTAATCCCTTTAATCAGAAACAGGGGAATTAAGCCAGCTGGTAGGAACCCGTGTTAAGATGTAATTAAGCATCTGATTGAATTTCAGTGCTTACCAGAGTGTGTGTGCCAAGGCAGTGGGAGAGAAAGAGGGGAGCTGGGAGTACTCATACACCAGATTGAGCACTGGGGTTGGTGGTGGGACACATTGCCTGTTGATGGGGGACCTCAAGCTCGCTGCGGGCTTGGTATTTTCCAACATGCTCCACTGCATGAGTGAACAGCCATCAGAGGCACATTTTTTACATTACTCCAAAGCCCTGCATGTCAATCACCTCCCCGCTGGTGGGGGAATGGGTTTCTCCTGCCTGAAACTTAACGAAGGGGTCCCAGAAAACACCCTTAGTACATATTGCCTCATCGGTCAATCTATGAAGAATGGCAGCCCATAGAACATTGTTATTCAGTGTATGCTTGTCAT
>NW_015150647.1:1081066-1094119 GCF_000732505.1 Cyprinodon variegatus
GCGCCCATATATTTTGCTCTGAACAAAGGCTCGGGTATATAGATGATCCAATATTTGTGTCCTTAGTTGTCAAATCAGGCATAACACCTATGGGCAGATCATAAGAATTAAACAGGGATGGAAATAAAAGGCATAAAAAGGCAGGAGTCTGTGGGTCAAAACAGGAGTACCCTCTCTCTAAGTCCATCTCCAGCCATCCTTCACCTTTGCCCTGTGCCATGGCGGTCAGCGCCCATCTGCTAAACAAGCTGCCTGACAAAGACCAAGTCTGTGTCATCCTGGCCTCAACAGGAAAACACTTTGATCTAAAATAAGCTGGTCATATGTACACTTTTAATAAGCTTAAATGAAAAATATCATTCCATTTAGTGTGCTGGACCAACATTTGAAAAGTCCATAAATGTTATGTGAAGGTCAAGCATAACTATAAAGTGTTCTTCAAATGTAAAACTAAAAATCAAAAAAATATTGTGATAAATTTTACTCATTCCCTTTTTCTCTGATACAACAAAAGGGAATTGAGATGCAACAAACTGCCTCCAGAATAGTAAAGGTATGTACTTACATACCTTCACACTATACTCAGTCACTTACCCATTCATACACACCTTCACAGGCTAATGGCTGTAAGCTACATTGTAGCCACAGCTACCCTGAGGCAGACTGACAGAAGCAAGGCTGCGATACAATCGGTCCCACCAGGCCCTCTGACTATAGGCAGCATGGAAGGCGGTTGGCTTCTAAAGTCAGCGATTTCAAATGAATTTAATTCGCCTGAAGTATAAATCCAGCTGCTTTGTGAAGGCCTTAGAGGTCTATTTCAGAATATTAGTGAAAAATAAAACATAATCAAGCACAACAAAGCACATCTACAACTATTTTGTTCAAACTTTGGACATATCAAGGATCACTGTTTATTTGAAATAAGTATGGTACAACTGCAAATCCATTAAGAATTAGTCATTTTGAGTGCATTTATCAGAGAAGCAACAGAGACACATGGTAACTTGGGAGCAGCCACACAGATTCTCAGCAAACCTGTGGAAGAAGTTGCTTTAACCACATTAAATCAAAATCTAACTTTGTAACCTACAGGTGAAATTCTACGTGTGTCAGAAGACTAACAAAGCACAACATTCTGAAAACACTCTCCATTGTTAAACATGGTGGCGGCAGCATCATACGGTGAGTATGCCATTTTTGGTAGAAACAAGGAGGCTCCTTTGAGTTGCTGGAAAAATGTAAAGGGCATGATACAGTCTACAATAGAAAACCCTTGCCATAGGAATCAGATGACTCAATAGCACTATTCTGCAGGACTATGAAGCTAAAAAAAACTTGAGCTACAGTAGAATGGTTTAGATCAAACCATAATGTTAAAATTACCAGGTCAGATTTCAGACCAGAATCTAATTTTGCATCTGTGGACAGGCTTAAAATGGATGTACACCGATATATGAACCTATCCCAAGAGACTTGTAGCTGTATTTGTAACAAAAGGTGGACCATTTACTGCAAGTATGAAATTAGGGAGTTAAATGAATAGGACCAAAAAGTCCATCTCTTAAAAACCATACACTTACATGTAGGTTTCTTGTCACAATGGTGTACTACTTTGTCATTTCCTCTGGGGACTTTTTTTAATATGACAAACTGTGAAAGAGTGTGAAAAACTTTTGTAAGGGAAGTTATTTCTAGTTCCTTTAAAGCTATTTGTTTTCAATAAATGTTCCAAAGAAGAGAACATTTATCAGTGGTGTGGATGCAGATTTTGCTCTTTTCTTTGGACTAGCAGACTTATTGGCACACTTCTGAAGTTATTTGCAGTATGTGTACACAGCTTCAGATAAGCTTTTGTCCACAAACTAAAAAGAAGACTGGAAGTGTTTGCGTATTTGTTTATAACTCATTGTTAGAAGGCAATGGCCTTCTGTCAGAGAGACAAAAGGAGGTAAGCAGTAGTTCAGAGAAAAGTGATGTATGATCAAACATGAAAGCAGTATTGATTTTCCTCAATTGTGTTTGCTCCGTTTGCCACTATTAAATATGGATTCTGCTCAACTGCCATCTTGACTTTGTCTTGAAATTGACACCCTCTCTATAAAAGGCTGTGACTTTACCAATAAAGCTTTGTGTCAGGAGAAAGATCAGTCTGACCCAGCTAGAGACTCAGCTTGATTGGGTTCAGATGGGGCAATTTAACTCTGTATCAGGTTGAAAAGCAGGGAAGAGTGAAGCAGTGATGAGAAATATATGCTAGAACATCTACAACTTTTACTGTTTTGGTCAAATATACAGCAAGTCAGGAGTTTTCAACCACTGTCCTCTAGACTCACTGTCCTTACATTTTTTGGTATTTCCCTGCCTCCAAAAACCTGACTTACTTTAGACAAATTGATGATTAACAGGAAACTGTCCTGATGGCTGCTAAGGAGGAAATGCCATCACTTGATTCAGGTGTACTGGATCAGACACACATGTAAATAATAGAAGACAGTGGGCCCTGAAGACAAGGATTGTAGACCAACCACTGAAAACATATACATGTAGGGTCCCTAAGGATTCTTAGTGTCACGTATCCTTCTTTGTGACTGCCCCAAACCCAGATAAATATAGAAAGCTGCATCTGGAACGGCATCCAGCATAAAACAATAGCCAAATTTAACATAGGTTTCAATAACGTGATGTTCATATCCTGCATCTTCTTTTTGTGACGGGTAGTGCTAATGACCCAGCATCTGGGTAGTGTTTTCTATGAGGGAATACTAGTAAGAGGTTGTGGGTCAGAAGGGACACCGACTTGTTCAATAATTACATAGTTGATAGCTAATTTACTCAACCTCTCCGTATGCTGTGGGGTCCAGTGGAACAATTCTTAGCCTGAATTTGTTTCTGATGGTTGCATGAGCACAGATGGCACTAGGGACGGGGTGGATGGGGGCTATATAGCCCCTCCCCCTATCTTGTTCAGTCAATAATGGCTCTCTCCAGATGTCTGGTATAGTTTCTCATTCAGACGCCCTTTTTTATTTTCAGTGTTTGAGGTAAATGAGTGAGAGCTTTTTTCTTCTGCTGTTTAACTGTATGTCATTATTAAAAAAAAAAAAAAAAAAAAGCTTCCATCCACTTTATGTGCAGGATTAGCCTAGGGGTACCTTGTGCTTGCCTCTTTTACATGTTTTTCCCAGTCACCTAAAGTCAGAATGAAATAATTATGCTCTAAAAGGCAGAAAACAGTTGGAAAGAAACCTTGAAAAGGATATTTACAAAAATCTTAAAGTTAAAATCAGGGATTATCAGTGATTTGTATTAGAAGGTATTTAAGATAGACAAAAATAAAGCTGAGATGAATTAACTTAGAAATATAAAATCTAGAAAGCATTGACAGTAAAAATGATCACAATAAAGCTAACTCCCCTAATGGTATATGAAAATATTGCTGAATGACTTTGATGAAATTCATATCTATAAGATAACTTCCAATATTTCCTCCTCAAACAATCCCCTTAACGTAGTGGAGGGGTTTTAGTACTCAGAAATGTGAAGTGTGACTACATATTTGGTGATTAATCTATTAAGATTACCACATTAATCTAGCTTAAATTAAAAGCATTTAGTTCTAGGGAAACATTTTTGATGACTGTTAAAGACAATAGATTATGGCGCTTTGACAAAGTTGTAAAAATAGACTTGCATGTATACTGACACTGAACTATGCAGGCAGACAAACCAGCAAGCATACATCCATACAGGTATGTCACTATCGCACAGCTAGTCTCATTATTCCGAGTCCCCTGACATTTTAAGCACCACACAGAACTCTCATATTAATCTTTAACAGAGCATCTCCATTTTCCTGCATATTCTTGCCCCTAATGACAGTTTTATCATAACTTATTATAGCTACCCCAACCCTGTGTTAAAATTATGTAAATGTTGTATGTTTGGTGTGCAAAACATCTTTATGTTTTGCTCAATGGTCGCTCAAGCGGGAATCTAATTTTACTCTCGGACAGCCTAAATGAATCGCCTAGTTATGGCTTGAATAATAGTGTAAGCACTGGGAGAAGGGGTCGACGAGCTGAAGGTTGAGAAGGAGAGACCCACTTAGTTAGATACCGCCTTATCGGATTGTACCTCCGCCTCATTCATTACCTTCCATCACTTCCCTTATTTGCAATAAGCAATATCATTATAGGATGATTTGCTTCAAACGTGGGGTTGAACTAACGTCTAGAGGCAGAAATAAATGCTCCAAGATTTGTAATTTGGGCTGCAATATAGGCTAGTAATAAAGCTTCAGATTCACTCACCCACATAACTCACCCACGCATCCACACTGCTCTCTTTGTTTTGCCACTGCTTCTTTCTCACACTAACATTAGGGCAAGCAATAATGCAAAGAATAACACTCTAGGTGTACTGGGATTTTCATGAATGTGCAATATCTTAATTGTCTTTAAAGTGACACAAACAGCCAAAGTTTCTTTCTCCAAGTTTCCGTCAATCTCTGTAAAAATGACAATTTTTTTTTCGATTTGTTTTTTTTTGGCACTAGGTTTGTTCACCTACTGTATCTGTATATTTGCTTCAGGACCTGCCTCAACTGCCTTTAAACACGTAATCACACTATAAACACCACATTTTTTAAGGTTTCTACTGTCACAAGCTGCAGGCCTGGTTTCAAATAATGGCAAAGCTTTTTCACATGAGGTTACCATGGTAAGACTGCAAAAACAAATCTATTTTGGAAGTGTCTTTGCTATCAAACACTTAAGTTTCACCCTTCCTTCCACAATGTTTTACTGGTTAATTCTATGTTAGAAAATCTTACATTAATTACTTATTGCCAAAATAAAGTCTGTCCAGTGTAACTCAATCTGCTTGAAGTTCCTGAAATCAGTGCTGGAGTAATGGGACTGACTTATCTTAAGCCACTAACAAGCCTTAACTCGGGGTGTTTCTGACCACCTGTGTTTAAAAGTCTTAAATCCTCAACACAATGCTTCTATACTAAATGTGTAAATATATACTAGCATAAAAAACTTAAATATGGAGACTAGACAAACAAAGATATAATATTTTATCTTGCCTGAAACTGATAAAAGAATATTTTGCGCTTTGTAAAACATTTACTGTTTTTAGTACTGGAACCTGCATTGTTGAATTTATCAGAGAGCTGCTTCTTCTCCTAAGTCACACCCGCTCCCAAACTTGGTTCTGACATCGTCTCCCTTACCAGCTCAAAATGGTAGCAGAAGTGCTGGAATTAACTTCACTCCCATCATTCTAAACTGGACCTCACATAAGGCAATAAAACCAAGGTAAACAGACACAGCAAAATCTTGGCTAAAGCTACAAAAATCCCCCCAGCCTTTGGATGTGTCGGTTTAGCTGGAGGATTACTGAACTTTTCAAAACTGTGGCCGTTTCTTAATATGTGTACTTAATATGTGCGTTCTTATTTGCTTGTGTATTTGTAAAAAATCATTATCCTCAGACCTAGTACTGTTCCAATTCACAAGAACAGCTGACCAATACAAGTTCATGCCTAACCTAAACTCAATTCACATTATTAGTTCTAAATTTGACTCCTGACTCAAAAACAAGCAATTCAACACATGGGGTCCAGGCATTGGGCACCGTAAGGAGACATTTTCCATAAAAATGGGTCCCACGATATATTAAAAACAAGAGTGTGACCTTTACCCTAAACCAAACCATTACAGGTAAGTACCTAACGCTAAACAAAACTCAATTCACACTGTGTAAATGGTTGTAAGAACCAAACTCGGCACGGTTAAGAGATCGAAGATAGGTTCAAACTTGGTTTCGGAGAGGTAGCGTAAATGGGGCAATAGTCCTAAACCTAACACCTAAGCCTAAAACAGTAATCTCCTCCAAGGGGACCTGACTGAGGTCCCCATGAGGATGGTTGGTCCCCACAATGTAGCAGTTTAACATAAAATTGTCCTTGCCTTGTAGGAAAAACAATTCCACAAACACACACACACACACACACACACACACACACAAACACACACACACACACACAGACAAAGTAGCTGGAAGACAGTAAAAGAAAGATTTACATGGATAAAATACAAAGAACACAATAATCCATACCAGTATGACTAACGGGGAAACAAATAAGTATATGTAAAGATTGCTGATAATGAATTACAATAAATTTTGGTTTTAAATATGAAACATCAAAGATGTGACCACCCACACAAGAGTAATAGATTACGTTTTCCAATTGCAAAAATCAGCTATTTGAAATTACTGATGTCCAAAACTGTCCAAAATTCAACAAACTTATTAGTTTTATTAATTTGTTCACCAGTATTACTGTTTTGGTCAAATATACTGTAAATCAGAGTTTTTCCACCACTGTACTCAAGACCCACTTTTACTTTAACCTCCCGAGACCAAGCAATATAGTAGCAATCATAATATCATACTTAAATAGGAAAGGTTATAACTGATTACCGGTATATGTCGGAACTTGTTTTATTTGAAACGTTTGCTGGGTTAATATGTGGCCTGCTAAGAGAAAAACAAACTAATTTCTCAGTGAATGACTAAGATCAGCAAAAAGTTGATCTCGGCTTATTACTAATGGAATAAATTATGGATGTGGCCAAATAATCAACAATTCATTTTAATAATTATAATTGGATCTGTTACTATTAGCATGACACATGTTAGACTGTGAATGGGCAACTGATTACAGACAAGCAAAACACTGTCTACTTTTTGTCTGTGCATGGATTGCATTCCTTTAAATGTGTTTTAAGTTTACCTTTTATCGAGTATTACAGTTGAACTCAAATCTATTACAACTTCCCAAACCTAGAGTATGCTGCTGAAAACTTGAAGTAGCACATGAGCTGAAGTTGTTAGATAAACAAAAATGAAACAAATTAATTACTCTGCACAATAAAGGGTTGAGTTGTTTGATGCTCTGCCCTCCATGCAAAAACTTGTTCCTTATTATCACACTATGCATAAGCAATAGGGCTGCAGAAATTGACTTAATGTGCTCAAACAATAGAAAATAAATTAGAAATCAAGGAATAAAAGGCCAGCTAGAAATAAAACAAACAAGCAGACTAGCAAGTCTTTCAGCTGGGTAGAAGTATATTCCTCTCTCTTGTCTACATGGTCATTGATTCTGAGACTGCTGAGGATCAGAATACCAGCCTGAAGGCAGGGACAGATGGGTCAGTCAGTCACTGAAGCACACAAACAGCACAAACTCTGTTCCAGCTTTGGGGCTAGCCAATCCCAGATGGTTGGGAGGCCAGGCAACAATGAATTATGACTGATGCAAAAAAACACTGGATAAGCACACCAGAACATTTATCATGATTTAGATAGATACATGACAACAAAACAGAGGCGTTGTTAGCCAGCCCACAGTTAAAATGACCACGAATATACAAATCGGCTGTATACATAGCATATACGCTTGCACAGCAGTGTGTACAACTGATAACAAAAGGTAAAAATAGAGACACTGGAAGGCTACTGAGTGAGCAGTTCAGCTTGGGGCTTTTAGCTCAGTTTTCTTTTTTATTTTTTTGTAATGCTCTTGCCTCTATATTGCTGTCATGCTACTGTATCCCTGTTAACAAAACCTTTGCTCTGTTTTTCTTAAAATAAACAAACCATAACCTCTCACCTGTTCTGAGAGACAACTACACACACAAACACCATTTCAAAACCCTCTACTATCTGACTTGGACTGCTGCCATTTCTTACTGTCACGTCTGTAAATTCAGGTGTGAAGCTGAAGTGCTTCTCCTTAGCTCAGGTCATGGCCTTTGTTCGCCAGGGATTCAGGCTTCTCCAGGCTTCTCAGTGCTCTAATGGGGCACTGAGGGAGAGGAGCTTTCAGATGGGACTATCTACCTATCTACCAAACTTAATTGGGTATAAAGACATGTAGTCCTTTCTGAGCCCTTCAAGTTGGAGCAAATCAAATTGTATGTTTAAGTTAGGGTTGTAGATATGATGTGCACGCAACTTTGCCTGGAAGGGATGGATAGCATCTGCCTATATATTTGTCTTCTTAGAACTGTCAAAAATCACTTGAACATCAGATGAACATGTTTTTTTGGATGACCACAATGGTGCACTTAAAGCTTTGTTGGAGTTCTTTATGTTCCAAGGGTAAACTGGTGGTTAAGTTGATGAATGGATTGGAAACTTCCATCTTCCTCCCTTTCTTTAATTTCCACTTCAAAAGGATAAATCAAGTCAGAAAGCTGCTGAACGTACAGTCACAGGGGCTTTCCAAGTGGAATCGCTGATCAAGAATCCTCCTCACTTAGTGGAAAGAAAAAAACAATCCTCCTATAAAAGGTGGATAAATCACTTTGAATCAGTAGGTCAGTACTAGTGAACAATAAACGTCAATCTTTCATCACTGCTCAAAAGGAGGCTGGCAGGAAGGGTATAGTGGGGGTGGCTCAGTGTGAACAGAAGTGTTAATGTTCCTTAATACACTAAAAGCCAAGGGAGCTTTTTTAGGTGATGAATTGTCACTCTTAAATTAGTGTGTTTGACAGCTCCAGTTCTGCAATACAGGTCATAGTGAAGTTCTCATCAGAGTGAGCTTAAGAGGACTAGGCCTCAGTACACATTAAAAACTGAGTGTGAAGGCAACGGTGCTTTATAAAGCATTGAAAAATGCTTTAAACTTGCTAAATGACTGCTTCTGCTTTTTTATGATTTTATTTTACAGATACAGGATCCATTCTAAATTACAAACACCAATCCCTGATTGGCCTTGCTAATACAATCATATAAAACCTGACAATTTACCAATATGTTCAATTTTTAACACTGGCCAAAGCATGTTTTTTCAGGGGTACTTTAGTCTTCTCAACAAATGCAAATAAAGTCAAACATAAAATCCACAACCGCAGTTTGTTATTAGTTTGGATGCTTGTTTGTCCCCTTTTTGGGCCATATAATGCACTGAAAACCCAGCTCCTTAGAAAATAAAGCTTCCTGTGCAAGACTGCTCTGAAAGTACAGATATAATCATCCCCTCATAAACCATTTTTTCTCCCAGCTTCTCTTTACCAAGCCACCAAAATTTGAAAAATGACAGCGATTACAAACCCTACCAATGTGAAAAAAAGAACAAAAATATCAAAAAGCTTCTGCTCATAGTTGTAAATATGCACCCAAAAATAGTGGGGAAAGGATAAGAAAGCATATAGGTCAGTGTTCTTAAAGCAAAAATGTTGTTTAACTGGTTTAAATCTCTTCTGTAGATGTGTTTAGACCTGATGTGGTAAAAGGTTTTGTGACAGCACATGTCAGATATGCTGAGAACATGTCAGGCAGGAGTGATGTGAGCTCTGTCAGCTTCTCACCCACTCACCACAACTGGACTGCTTTGTCAGCGACAACATTATTGATTAGGATGTTTCTTTGGGGAATTTTGGCTTAATCCTTTCTTGGGGGTGGGTGGGGTGGGACGAAACCGATAGAACAGAGAAATCAGATGTATAGATAAACAAGGTTCTGCATGAGGGTGCCAAGGGACAACCCAAGACACGGTCACCTTAACCCAACACTGCATCTGCCTCCAAAAGAAATCAGTACTAACTGGCTTTTTACAGACACACCGATAAGGGTCTTTATGTTACCAAACAGAGGTAAGATTGTAATGAGTTGGACTCATAGTTTATTTCTCCAAAAAAATGATAAACCAGTGTTAAGAACATGCATCAAAGCAGAGTTGTCCCGTCTTCAAAATGACTGCTCCCAGCACGCATTGAGACAACAGTTTGGTTCCAGTGGAGTGCTAACAGAGCTTAGAGATTTAAGTTCAAAATTCACTTTTATGTTCTACAAAAGCATATTTTCAGATTGTTTGAGGTGATAACATACTTAAAAGCTTCACTATAGGCCCTATTTACTGATTTATTGTGTAATTAAAAAAAAGTTCCAATGTTGAGAAGACCATTGCAACCAGCAGACTCCCAAAGCTAACCGCAGCCAGATCTAATGTTAACCCATCTACGGCACCCCTCTCTGGACCTGTGTGGAGTAACGCTGGCTCTGATGGCATTACTTTTTATGTTTTGCTTGTATTTTTTATTTGTGCTGCTTTGTGCTTTTTAATCAACTAAATACCTACTAGAATAACATAATAAAATCAGAACATAACATTTTCATAATGTATTGTTTACAGCTTATTCAATACAAGCATAATGAGTTTTACATTTTAAACATTATCCCCCTACTAAATAAAAATAAGTAATAATTTATCATTATATAGAAACTATTAATATCTGGAGATAAAAGACCAGGTCCAGACGAGCAATGACAAGTGTGGTGATGTCCCAAGTACGCTTCCACTTCTATTCACGCATTTGTTTTGCATGCTCACATTCTCCCCGAGTCCATACTTCCTCTGTTCTTGTGAATTGAGAATCGGCCAAATATTTATATGCTAATATGTCAATACATTACAAAAAAATGCTAACATTGTCATTTCCACAAGTCATTTCCTTCATCGGACTATATTTAATATAATATTTATAGATAAAACATTTAATACAATATGTATGTAATTGTTAGCCCGATAAACCAGACTAAGGCTGAGATTAAATGTGTAATTTAGTCTGGCCCCGATGAATAAGACATCGGAAGATTGTTGATGAAAACAACCCGTTGTTTTTCAAACCATGTCTGTGCCTATTGGCCAACGCCCTGACCAAAGAGCGCAACTGACTGTGATGTAATAAGAGTGACAGAAAGCTGGTGGGGGAGTGTAAACAAACAGCCTGTCGGTAAAACGGCGAATACGTCTTTCTTACAAATGAATGAGCGTAGAGCCTCTTCCTGCTCACGTTTCAACGAAAACCCCAAGTCTAATCCTTCCAAAATGGATTCCAAAGCTGAGTCAAACGAGAACTTTTAAATAGTTATGCAGACTGGAATTCAGACACTAGTGAGTGAGCAGTGAAAAGTCTTATTATTATGCACTGATGGTAGTTGCTGTTGCTTGCTGGGTCAGAAAACATGGGCTCAGCACCTTGGCCTCTCCCTCAGACATGCAGAGAATGGCCATGTCAGCACAGACTGAGGTCACTTTTTTACCAGGATGAGTGTTCTCAGAATGCTAAAATGTCTACAGTGCTTTACTGTGGTTTTACAGTAGTTTAAACATCACTTTATTCACTTCATAATACAAGAAGAGCATCAAGAAGGAAAAGAATAGATGTTTCAAACCCACCTTATAACGGGACAAAAGTTCAGAGAATAATTGTGAGATATTTTCTAATTTTATGTCCAGTCAGCAGCAGATAGACATTCAAGTCCATATAACATATTCATGTCTAAATATAGTTATAATTAAGTTATTGTGAAAGTAGAGTCAGTCTCAAATCCTAAGAAAGATGAGCAAAACTCTCACGTATAACTGTGAGCGGTGGAGATAAAGAAATAAGCACCGTGAACACGTCGCAAAATATACATCTGATGATAGATTCCTGACAGCAAGATTAATCACCCAGCACAAAAAGGTATTCAGCATGCCCATTGGATAAGACATGGTCCATCACCTGGCAGTAATTCACAAGAAGTGATATCTATTCCATACCAAGTAATTCACTGAAAAGCTTTCCTTAAAATAACACTTTTTCCAGCCCCTTCAGGGAAATAATACATATAATCTGATACTGAATCACAGACTGAAAAAAATAAATGTCAGACGCTGTCAAGAGCAGTCATTTATAGTAATATGTTGGTCTTTAGTGAGTGACTTAAGTGGAAAGTGTGTGTAGCTCTCTGTGTGTGCCTCACACTGTAATTTATAAGCAGGCTAGAAGTTGAAGGAGTAAGTTGAAAGTCTCCTCAGGCTTATTCCTTACATGGTAATTAATAGTAATTAAGCCAATACTGTCAACCTACCTTGTGAGTGATAAAGGGGAACTGTAAGGAAAACGTTTCTGCCAAAACACTGATTTCTGAATTCTATTTTAACAATAAGTTGCTTTCCCTCACAAATCTGTCATGGGCACAACATAATGCACAACGTAATCAGCGAGACTTTTTATTTTTGACCAGGTAAAGGTGAATGACTGAATGAATAGATAAATGAACAAATTAATGAATTTATTCATTTAGTCATTCATAAACAATAACAAAATGAATACATCATGTAAAAGTCTTCTTGTACTTCACACACACATTTTTGGACTGTGGGAGGAAGCCAGAGTACCTGGAGAAAACTCACTCATGCTCAGGGAGAACATACATACAAACTCTATGCAGGAAGATCCCGGGCCGGGAATCAAACCCGGAACCTTCTTGCTGCAAGGCAGCAGATTTACCCACTGTAGCACTGAGCAGCCATCACATTTTTATATAGTATACACAATTTGTTACATTAATAACAATAGAGACTGAATGTAATGTGTATTTTACAGTTGCCACTATATTTAAGGGAGTGAAATTAAATGTTAATAATAACATTATTTAATCTAATTGCATACCATTCAGATATTCTGTGTGCACCAATAAACATTTTGGCCTGACTTTGGTGCCATTTAGCTCATAAAGATTTGAGCACATGGGAGGAAAACATATTAAAAATGAAACCAAAAACTTGGGGGAAATTACCTGCAGAAACTTTTTTTTTTCTTTTACATCAAGACATTAACAACATAAGAAAATGGAACATTTTATTTAAAATGCATTTTTAATTTAGGTGACAGACTTGGATACTATACATAAGGCTTTGTTTTTCTCAATGTTTAAACTGATATAAAGTAAATATCAAAGGTAGATATGTGAACATAAGGAAATGCATTGGATGGAATCAGAACAAATTTTTTTGTGAAGTTGGCTCATACAATAAGGATCATGTGTTCTGTGTTAAATGTATGTATATATATATATATATATATATATATATATATATATATATATATATATAAATGCATGTAAAATGCAGGCAGGAAGTGCATACATGGAACGCCACAACCAGGTAGCTGTCATAGTGTACAGGAACATCTGCCATGA
>NW_015150647.1:1094146-1107811 GCF_000732505.1 Cyprinodon variegatus
TTTTTAAAAAATGAAGACATGGTTGGATTGGTGCAAATAAGTTTTGTATTGATCTGCCTGCTCAGACTATTTAGTGTTCATTAGATTCACAGCCTGCGGGAAGAAGCTGTCCCTGTGGTCGTTTTTTTTTTTTTTTGTTCCTTTTACTTTCTTATTGCATTCTTTAGTGATGGAAAAGCAAAACCGTTTGTGTGCAGCATGTGTTGAGCTTATAAGTTACTCTAACTATCCCTTTAATGACCTTAGATTTGTGCAAGTCTTGGATAAAAAAGGTAATATTGTAGGTTGTCGCAGTGACATCCTGTACTCTTGCTGTTGCTGAACGTCAACGTGTTGAGAACAGATATGTTAATAACTCAAACCAAGTATGACTTGGTTTTTTTTTAAATTCATTGTCTCAAAATCTTTGCCATCAAAGCTACTGAGGCCTAGACACTGTGAGTACTAGTAATAACTGGGAGTAAAGCAATATAATCGCTGTGGAAAATATATGTTAGCAGTCTATCTAAATGATGCTTCTGTTGTGTCGCCATAACCTTCAAGCTACGTGTTGTACAAGCAGCTTCACAAGACTGATAAAAGTAAATGCTGATCACAGTGCTACACTTGTGCAACAAAGCCTGAAGGTGTGACAGACATAGGTAATAAAATGCATCAGAAAAACGACTCTCTGAGCTATCTCACCCTTACTCCCATGACATTCATATGAGACTCGTAGAGACAGACAATGGGGGAAGTGCAACATATGGATTCAAGAGAAGATAAGGAAAGAAAGGGAACAAAGCAGCAGAACTGACACTTGACATAAGTCACCTGAAAGCAATCAGCATTTTACTGACATCAGCACTATCATCATCGCCGCTGAGCTGCCATTTCAAACAAATGCGTGCTGAAGACAGAACATGTAGACTGAGGTATGGAAACATATCTACTGAATGTATATTCTGCATGTGTTCTGATGTTTCTCTTTCTTTGAAATGTTCTAGATTGTGTGCTTTTAACCCCCAAACATTGACTGTGTCATAGGTTTCCTTAGTCAGGCTTATATATGACAGAGGCCAACGTCCTCTCAGCATCCTTGAGAGCCTGTGATGGGCAACCAGCCAATGACTGATCACCCACTCGTTCCCTCCTGTCAGCACTTTCGCTCATCCGGCTTGTCATCAGTACCGTACGGTAATAAAACCAATGTCAACCTTCTCTGTGCAAAGTGCACATCAGAGATAAGAGAAGAAAGTCTTTATTCCTCTCGCTTTTTGTTCCAAATTAATTTCCCACAGTCTTGGTACAGAGTGTTTAGGGCTGACAGCAGGCTAATTTTTCTGTGCCCTGATTTAAGCACTCATTAAGAACGTTCACTGCTTAAATGTCTTTTCTGCTGGAGCTTTCCAGTAAAGTGTGTGTTTTTAAATGAAAATAAAAGAGATTATTCTGGAGCAACAGAAAAGTTAATTAAAGCACCACATGGCTGTCGTGAACATTAGAAAAATGGTGTGGTATAAAATGATGTGGTCAGGATTATTGTGAGGGCGTGATCATCAGTGCAGAGAAATCGCTTGTTGCACATCAAACAGATGTTTTGCTGCTAAGTGATAACTTGCCCAATGTCCATCTTTTCATTCAGAATAGAGAAGTCAGGTGTTATTAAAGGAATAGTACACCCAAAACATGATTAGCCTTCATTTTCTACTCACCCCCATGCTGAACAACACTCTGGAGTACTTTTTTGATATCTCAAATGCATCTGGAGATCTGGGAGGCTTCTTGCTGTCTGCTGACATTCAAATAATGGAGGTCTATGGTGCCCGAGACAGAAAGGTCCATAAAAGTCCACAAAAAACGTGTCAATATTCCTCCATACTGCTCGTCCAATGTATTCCAAGTGTTCTGAGTGGGTAGCATCCAGAATTTACTCGAAACGAAGAACGAGTATAGGATTTCCTGAAAGCGCGCACATGCGCGCTCACGACGCTACGGAAGCCGGCAGACCAAACCAGCGCATTCAGCTCGGCAAAGAACTCATGCTCTTCCTCAACACTGAAGTCCTCAGACATTTTTCTTTCGCTGTTTCTTTCTTTGCACAGGTAAACAGCACATTTCTTCTTCTACGCTTGCATTATTGGCAGAGCAGACGCTGAATGCGCACTTTCATCTGGCTTGGTCTGCCGGCTTCCGTAGCGTCATGAACGCACCGGCGCGCGCTTTCAGGAAATCCTATACACTACTGTTTATGCTCTAAAAACATTCTAAATGACTTCGTTTCGAGTAAATTCTGGATGCTACCCACTCAGGACACTTGGAATACATTGGACGAGCAGTA
Organism: Cyprinodon variegatus; assembly: GCF_000732505.1. Classification (NCBI taxonomy): domain Eukaryota; kingdom Metazoa; phylum Chordata; class Actinopteri; order Cyprinodontiformes; family Cyprinodontidae; genus Cyprinodon; species Cyprinodon variegatus. The sequence goes on from NW_015150647.1 coordinate 1,096,467, forward strand.
TGGAGGAATATTGACACGTTTTTTGTGGACTTTTATGGACCTTTCTGTCTCGGTCACCATAGACCTCCATTATTTGAATGTCAGCAGACAGCAAGAAGCCTCCCAGATCTCCAGATGCATTTGAGATATCAAAAAAGTACTCCAGAGTGTTGTTCAGCATGGGGGTGAGTAGAAAATGAAGGCTAATCATGTTTTGGGTGTACTATTCCTTTAAGTGCATACTGTTGGGATCCGGAGGTCTGTCCACCTTTCTCCAGCAGAGGGCGTTCTAGGTCTCCAGGAGCTGGAGCTGACTACCACACCTGCGGCTCGTGAGCTCATCAGGAGACCGGCATTTAAGGAGAGGCAGAGCAACACTCCGACGCCAGAATGTTAAGCCAGTTATGGTTAGCAAACCTTAGCCGACCAGCCTGTCTGAATCTCTGACTTCCCTGAAGCCTGAATCTGAACCTAATCTGTTTTTGTCCTCTCTGCTTCTCAGGAAGAACAGACCAAGAAACCTGAAACCTGGAAGAGTTTCTAAAGCGAGAAACCAAGCAGTCTGTTCTCAGGAGAACCCTGGAAATCCAACTCAGTCTGAAAACCTGCCTGCCCGCTCTCAGAAGGAGCTGAGAGAGAAGCTCTGAACCTGCTCAGTAAGAGTAACTGCTCTGCCCTGCCTCTGCCTGCCTTCAGCCTCTGGACCCTCCTGGTTCCCCTCCTCTGCCGCTCAGCCTGAATCTCTAAACAGAGAAACCAATCGTGACCAGTCCTGAATCTGATAACCCCCTGACCTGTTTATTCAATAAACCTTTGAACTTTTTCCCTGACTCCGGTTGTGTTCTGCATATGGGCTAGAATCCTGATACCCATTATGACACATACCATAGTTTAGGATTGACAGTAGCCCTTCAGCAGGAAAAGCCGAGTAATAAGAAACTATGTTTTGCTACCATCTCTTCTAATCTTCTTTCCTTATGTTTAACAACACTTATCATTACCACCAAGGGGTAAGCTTGCCTTTGGGGGTGGCCAACGCTGGCTTAGTTCTTTAATCCAAAATATTGCTTGCAACAGATATCATCATGTTGAAACTATGAGTCCTTACAGAAGATTCAATGGATAGGATGGTGAACAATAAGAAGTGATAAGAAAGGCTCATAAAAAGTACAATTTCATTTCCTTAAAGCACAGTGGACCCAATGTTTTATACTTTGCTACTGTCAGCTTAGCAGTGGAGTCATAACTCACTCATCATTTCAGCCAATGGAGAGGTAAAGTGATGAAACATTCTGACAAACCTCTCTACAGAATCTTGAAGGTCATACTGTGACAGCTAGCAACTGACAGATATTTTAATTTTAGGAAGCATATCCCACCTACACTCCAGCAGAAAGCCTCTATCGCTAATTTATATCAAGTTTCAAATTATCTTTTGCTTCACAGATTGTGTTAAAAGCCATCTGTTAAAGAACCCAAAACTTCTACACTATGATAATGTTTATTTAGATGCATTCCAGTACTTGTTAACTATAACTTTTCAAAGATTTCCTGATAGTTTTAACTCTGAGGCTTTGAAATAAATTTATTTTGTTTCCTCTTCTCTTTGTTTATGTGTGAAATGATTGTGTCAACTAACATTTTCTATTAGTCTCACCCTTTAAAAATTGTAATAGCTTGGAATAAAAAATAAAACTACCTTTCTACTAAAAACATGTGACAAAGCAAAGACTTTCCCACATCTTTCCTTAATAAGGCAGCAAGCATAATGTATCGTTAGATATCTTAATGGGGTTGCCTCTGTGACACAAACACGACCCAGAGATGGATGGACTAATGAAGTGATAAATGAACAAAACAAGGAGGAAGCCCGATTGATTTTATTAAGCCAAATCAATGTTTCTGATCAAAGATTCTGTTGCAACAAAAAATTTATTTTGTTCCCCGTATTTTCATACAGACTCTGTTTAAATTCCAGGCAGTATTTTATCTACTTTTCCTTGCTTGACTTAACATGAATAGCAACATTACAACTTTCTTTAAAAGCATTTTTTCTTACATTTAACTTTGGTGTGATAAATGTGAGAGTACTTAACCAAGATAAGGTTGTTGCTGGATCTGCAACAGAACCACCTTTAGGTGAGTATTCTTTTTACTATGAGAACCAGTAGATCTGTTTAACTATAACCTCCTACTCCTCTGAGGATTTTTAAAAATTCATAATCTGAATTCCAACGACTAAATGTAGCTATGGATTAATAGAATGTCTCTTCTGAGATAGCTATACTACACATCTATCCTTAGATGTCGACCAATTACCCCAAAAACACAAATTCAGATTGTTTTTTGCCGAATGCCTCAGAGATTTTACTTAAGATAATAATTTCCAAGATGTAAAATATACAGATCTTTTTTTTTAACATAAAGCATACTGTAGGGAATTTGTGAGTATTGCTGGAACCCTGGGCTGTGAAGGACCTTTTATTGTGTTCTGGAGGCACAATAAAGCTATTGTCATCAAACTCAATGGGATTTTGAGGTTTGCTTTAATAAAAAATAAAAAATAATTATTATTATTTATAATATTTTTATTATAATTATAAGCCAAGAAAGATGCAGTGGAGGGAAAAAGTATTTGCTCCCTTCCAGATTTTATTTCTTTTTTCTTTTTTTCTAGCAAATCAGTGTTCCAGATCAACAAATGAAAAATGCAACAAAAAAAAAAATCCTAATTAAGAGCAGTAAAAAAAATATGTTTTTATTCCAATAATTCTTAAACCTACTTTCTAGCATGAATCTGACTTAAATATTTTCCAAATATTGCTTCAGTTCAAGTAATCAAATCATATTTTTTTACATACTTCTAATTACTTTCAATTTATTCACATATTTGTTTAAAATGTAATGTTGCGCATTTCAAATATTTTGGAACAAACACTTATTGCCTTGTGAGCTGAAGTCATATCATTACCCTTTATTTTGATAAATTTTTGTGTTACAAGATATTGTGAAGGATCTGGCAGAAGTAGAATATGAGGCGCAATCAACAAACATGCCTTCTGTGTTGTTTGTCATATGGAAAAGTCTAATAGTTGTTTAAAGTATTTCTCTGTTAAATCTGTTTAATTAGTGAAAAAAATATCTAAGTTTTTGTTGATTTTAAGAAATGTTGTGTTGACTGCTAAGTTCATTTACATCCTTTGCATAACTTGGGGTTGAAGTCCCCCCCAACCTAAATATGGCTCTGACCTCTGATAATTCAGTTTTGTTTTTTAATGCTCTTTGTTATACCTTCCTGAAAGGAACGAACACATTTATTGAATTCTGTTTCATATTGTCCTTAGAGGATACAGTATTTACTTTCCCACAATCAATCTGTCATTTCTATTTGTCAATGTTCTTCACTTTTTCCATTCAAAGGATGATAAAATTGCTTTTAAAATACATTATGCATACATAACTCAATGAAGACTATAGCAGTTTGGCATGAATTCCCATGTGTTTCAGTTTTTACTGAGAAAGAACTTTGAAAAGTTAAACAAAAAAAAGAACTCTTCTTCCTCCTCTTCTTCCTCACCAATTGTCCGCACGTCTGCACTTCCACGTCTCATGATAGCGAAAGCCAAAGTGAAGGAGACAAAAGGCAGTTTGAGTATTAATTCAGCAATCACGTCTTCTTTCAAGATCCTTTCACATGCAAAACACCTGTGTGCACGCACTGGGCAGAAAGGGACGTTAACAATTACAGGCTCACATTGAAGCACCCGTCAGAGAATCACTCCTCAGTCTGATTGACAAATGAAAGAGCTGAAATGGCCTTCATTTTAAATGGCCACTTGCCAGAACAGGAGGATCATCTCCAATATCTTTTCTCAAATGGGAAATGTAAAAAATGAGTGTGAATGGAAAATTGAGCTAACAATCCAGCACTTCACAAAGGCCATTTAAGCTAAATGCAAAGAATACCACACTGCAGAGCCTTTAAACTGGAATTCAATAAAATGTAAGATAGAGCTAATGCCTTGTGGGTTCAAACGGTTTGAATGGGCTACATACTACTACACTTCCTACTTGGTTAAAAAGTTTTATGCTAAAATAAATACTTACTCATCAGAGAAGATAAAAATTAAAAATAAGTAAATCGAAAACAAAAACTGCCTTGTCTCTAAAAAGACAACAGGACTATATTAAAAAAAAGTTTCCAATGTTTGCAAACAAAACCAATTTGTTTATTGTGCTAAGCGCACACAATATATAGATTCCCATTAATGGATGATGTTCAGTTGGTATGCAAACTGTTCTGTCTAATCATTCATCAGAGCACAGTGTGAAATCCAGAAAAATTGTTGAGATGAAAGCTTTCTTAGCTGCTCGTTGCATGTGAACCAAAATGACATTGCTTGTATGTGATCAAGAATTGACAACACTCTGCTGTTTGAAATTGTTCTTTTTATCTCAAATGATAACAGAACAAGTATTTGAACATAGCAACAAAGCAAAGTACTCCTTGAGGTGTATGAATAATTCTTGTTGCCAAAGAAGAGATCGAGGCAGGCTTGACAGAATGAGAAAACAACATAAAAAAAACACATGATCCAGTTGATTTACTGTAACTTCAGGCCTACCTTCCTCCCTGCTCATCAATGAACTTTCATCCAACTCTGCCCCATCTCCAGTCTCACTCTGACTGTTCTCAGCCCCAATCATCCTCTGGCTTATTCTAGCACCAGTGTCTAGGCCCCAGGGGGAAGACTACTTTAATATTTTTCCAAGGTTACCCATCCAAGAGAATGTTGATTCATATCATCAACCTTTTGCCGGGGCCCCAGCACCAAAAAAACTTATTTTATTCATGTCAATGAAACCTTTTAGCTTGAAGTTATTCTCTGTATGAGTCTCTCTGGGTTGAATTTACATGATGATCATTAATAACTATTAACTGCAGTTCAAATCTTTTTGCAAATACAAATTAGATCTACTTAGGAAGCATAGCTTATTACCATGCAATTTGGTAAAAGCTTAATATATTAGGGTGACCAGATTTGGGTTTCTGAAAAGGCAGACTTTTTTTTTTTTTTTTTTGGCTGGACCGGACCGGGCATTCGAACTGAGACATCAGCACGGGGCGGCGGCTACCGTCACTGGGTCGGGGTCGGTTTCAGCCATCCCCCGCTTGGACCCTCCCCCTGTCCGCCTAAATTCCCAGACCAGCCCCCAATCTGATGGTTCATTTCTGCTGCACTGTAGTTTACCAAAATCCCTGACGATTTTGAAACTCCCCCGAACATTTTTTTTAGGTATATAAAGTAGGACATGTCCGGGAAAAGGAGGACGTCTGGTCCCCTATAATATATAAGACTTATTACAACTAAAAAGAAGAATATGCTGTTGTATCCTTTGGATATAAGCACAGAGTGAAGACTGCAAAAGTATATAAATAAGTAGTTGAGTATGAGAGCACAAACAGCAAGGGGGAAGAGTGGTGAGTTGCTGCAGGACAAACAGGTTCTTTAATAGAGAGAGCAACATGAAATTCATGAGTGTGCACTCATTCACAGGACCAAAGCACAAACCCCAAGAGAAGGCGGCTGTGGCTCAAAGAATGGGGGATGGATTTGTGCCGTTGTTTATGTGGGGAAAAGCCAGATTTGGAAATGAGGTGAAGAAATTCACATCTGTACCTTGTACTATGGAAATCATTTAACCGCTTTGGATTCACAGCTCATCACATCAGAGAGGAATACTAGTTAATGCTACTCATAGCAGTGAAAATTAAGTTAAACAGAATCTTATATGGAAATGATGTACATTATTAAACCGCCTTTATACTTAAACGTATGCTACTTAGTTTTTTAGACATGGCAACAATCTACAACTTAAAACACTGTATATAATACTCATTACAACTAAATGTATAAATGTGCGGAAAAAAACAATGCGGCAATGAAATATGTTTCTAAGGCTATGTTCACACTGCCTTGATGCTCAGTTCCGATTTTTTTTGTGAAATCCGATTTTTTTTGCATAGCCGTTCACATTTCCAAATATATGCAACTTGTATGTGATCTCCTGTGTGAACTGCAGACATACAACACAAGTGTCCCGCATGTGCAGTAGAGGACGCAATGAGATCACAGGCCAGCGTGCTCTATGTTTACAGACGTAAACATGGATGGTAGTGTCTGAGCGCATCTAGCAATCTTTCCCAACCATAAAAACACATTCTTTCCGAGATGGTTAAACATAAATACTGCTCTCTGCATCATCATCTGCCATTGTTGTTTTTTTTCTTGCCGCTTCTTCATAGCTAGACCCAGAATAGTGACTTATTAATGGCACTCAGGTCGGACGAATGCGATCTGGCCATTCAGACACAGGTCGCATTTGAAAATAACAGATTTGAATCAAATTCAGGACCAAATAGCCAAGTGGCCTGGGTCGATTAAAAAAAATCGGATCTGTGTTATTCAGACAGCCACAAAAAGCTCAGATACAGGTTGCATATGGGCCAAAAAAAAAATCGGATTTGGGTCACTTCAGGCCGTAGTGTAAACGTAGCCTAAGTCTCATACCACACTATATGAGAGCTCCATCTGCACTCATGAAAATTCACTCAGCTTTACATGCTGAATGCCTGAAGTGAAGCATGACACCCTTTTAAGTGAAACAAAACTTAAAGTGGAAGTACTGAATTACCTATAAATTATTTTAGCTTTAGTTCATATTCACAAAGACCAAAAATTAGGTAGGTGATTGGGTAGGTAACCAGGTGAAACCTAATTTGTTGCAAGGTTTTCATCTAACTTTCTTTAATCCCCACTGCAGATAACATATAAATATAGCATTGGCGGCAATTCACAATCCTATTCAGAAAATTATTAAATAACTGTATTCAGCTTTCTGATTTTATTTTATTTTTTGCATATTTTTCACACTCCATCTTTGACTTCTTTTTACTAGAAGGTGCTAAGATCTTTCCCCATTACTTCGTTGTTTACCCCTTGCAAACATGCATAATATCATACATCCTGTCACCAGACGTTGTTATTCTAAATATACACAAAGGGCTGTATTTTTTTTTAGCAAACTGAGCAACACCAAAAACACAAAAATAACAAAAACACAAAATAACAAATAAGCTAGCAGGACCCCATAACCTTTCAGAAAAAAACTTTACATAACAGTAGAAAGCAATTTGCATTTACGTGTTAAAAGTTTCAGCAATTAAAAGCTTTAAAATTTAGGTAGAAACCAAACTACATAAATGAAAATATATTGCTGAATGCATGACATAAACACATACTCTTAAGAAAATGTGTAATCTATATTTTCAAAATCTGTCCTGACTTTTAGTAAGACAGTGTGAGAAACCAGAAACAAAATCAACATTACAAACATGAACAAATGCCCAGATATCCTTAGCAGATTTTTCATCATTAGATGATAGCCTGAGGGTGGTATGTCATGAGGGAACACCAGCTACTGCTGTTCTGTAATTAAATGGTGCCTGGACAGAGCAGGAGACGGGGAGATGATAAGCACTGGGCTCAGTGCCCCAGAAAAAAAGTGTTCCACATGCTTCCAACAATCTGTTCATATTTCATCAAAACTATTATAAGATTCTTTTTTAAGAAATATATACTAAGAAGAAGAACAAAAAATCTTGCTTAAAGTTTATAATTGTCCCCAAGTGGAAAAATCTACCACACTCAAAACTCAACAATACACTCACATAATAAATATATCAGAGCATAGCCTAAAGCTTAACATACACTATATTGTCAAAAGTATTGGCTCACCTGCCTTTATTCACAGTAATATTATTTTGGTCCACCTTTGCAGCTAGAACAGCCTCAACTCTTAAAATTGTGTTTATGGGAATCTTTGATCACCCTTCCAAAAGTGGGTTGACGCATTTATGTTGGACTAGAAGGCCCGGCGCTCAGTCTCTGCCTTAATTCATTCCAAAGGTGTTCTTCCCAGTTGAGGTAAGGAATCTGCAGTAAAGTTCATCCATACCAGACTCTGCTATCTATGTCTTAAATGACTTTGCTTTGTGCACTGATGCGCAAGTGAAGTTGGAAGAGGAAAAGGCCGTTCCAAACTGTTCCAACAGAGTTGAGAGCCTGGAATTCTTCAAAATGTCTTGGTATGCTGAATTATTCAGAGTTCCTTTCACTGGAGTTAGGAGGCCAAGCCCAGCTCCCGAAGAACAACCCCACACCATAATCCGCCTTCCACCAAATTGTCCACTTGGCACAATCAGTCAGAAAGAACTGTTCTCCTGGCAACTGACAAACCCAGACCAGTTTATCAGATTTCCAGATGGATAAGCTCAATTTATCACTAAAGAGAATGCGCCTCCACTGCTCTGGAGTCTAGTGGTGGTATGCTTTACACCACTGCATCCAATGCTTTGTATTGCACTTGGGGATTTATGGCTTGTAAGCCGCTGCTCGACCAAGGAAACCCATTCTATGAAGCTGTTGGCACACTGCTCTTGAGCTAAACTGAAGGCTACATGAAGTTTGGAGGTGTGTAGTGATTGACTCATCAGATAGTTGGCGACCTCTTTGCACTATGCGCTTTAGCATCAACTGACCCAGCTCCATCAGTTTATGTGGTCTACCACTTTGTAGCCAAGTTGCATTCCTTTCCAGACCATTAACATATGATACAGCTGATAGTAGACTATAGAACATTTAGGAGCAAGGAAATTTCATAAATAGATTTGTTGCACATGTGCTGTCCTATCACAGTTCTTTGATCGAGTTCACTGAGCTCCTGAAAGTGACCCATTCTTTCACAAATCTTTATAAAAACAGTCTCTATGCTTACATGCTTGATTTTATAAGTGATTGGAAGACCTGATTCCAATATTTTTGGAACAGTGAGCGAATACATTTAGCCTTATACAGGCTAATTGTACTTCATTCTGTGCAGGATTTGAAATATGATTGACTTATACCGTAGGAATAAACCCTTATCTAAACCTTTGGTTAGAAAAAAATGTATCCATTAACCCAACTTTGTTATATTAAACACAAACTTGCAGCTTCTTAAAGTTCTTTCTTGTTGACATTTAAAATCAAAACCTTAAAATTAATTTACTGTAGAAAAATAATCACAAATTGGTGCATAAGTATTAAGTGGAAGGAAAATTATGCTTTATTTCAAAATGTTTTAAAAATATAATTCCAATATAGTAAAGGCAGGCATTTAGATATAGACCCCTATACCATGGCATCATTTAATACAATATCTAGTAAAATCATGTAATCAACATGTGCATAATTTAATTGCAGACATGTCAGACAGGTCAGGAAAAAGGTTGAGCAAAGTGTATTATGTGTAATGATTTGATTTGCAATGTCTGTTCCTGCCCGTGAAGCTGCTGTGTCAAGTCCCATGATGTCACTCCCTGCTCCCATTGTTGCCCTGGCAATCAGGTCTTGGTGGTGTTATGTGCTTTGGGCACATAATTATTTTGTTAATTCTTCTTTCTACATGGTTTAATATTGATTTTAGTTTAATGATTTTTTTTAAGTATGTTTTGGTCTTTGGATACTTTTTTTGGTAAATATTTTGGCCTGGTTAATTAGTGGCTGTTGGATTGCCTATAAATAGGCAGGATTTTTTATCTGGGCACGGCCCCGCCCTTATTCTCGCTCATTCATCTCCACCACGGACGAGGTGCACCTGTCTCCAGTTGCTCTAGGCCGAAGCCGACACCTCCGACCTGCTATGCGGTATTTTTGTTAACCTTTGCTTGGAAGCTGTTTTCGTTGTGATTTTGGCCTAGTGGGACCGGTTGTCCTGTTTTCGATTCTTTATTTCTCTTTCGTAGTTTATGTTTTGCTGTAGTCCGGTTACTAGTAGGGACTTCTATGGCCCTGAATAGGGTTGGTACCATTTTGTTATTTTTGATCGGCTCACCAGATCCAACTTTCTGTTAATACTTTGGGGGGGGGGACACTGAAGCTGAGGATATTTTCTTGGACACTGAAGCTGAGGATATTTAATTTCTGTTTTTTTTTTTTTTTTTTTTTTTTTTTTTACAGAACATCCCCACAGCTGTCTTGAGAAAAGAGAGTTTTGAAAGAGAGTTAAACAACAGAATAAATAAAATGAATTATTTTGTACCCTCAGTTTTTTCTGTGTCCTCAAATATGTTGTGCCCTTGTGGACGTAACAGTGGTTACCTATAATCAGGTCTTAGTGGTCAACAAGAGTCACTGCATCTGGGGGTAGCATTACATACTCCTGACTCTCCCATTGGGTAACTGCCAACCTCTTGAAAGTCATTCATGCCAGCAGAACTTCCAGCAATAATTGCTTTGATCCCCTGATCTTGATCTGTCTCATTCCTGTTTTCACCTGCCTACCTGTCAGATGTTTCTTTTGTCTTCTGATCTTTGGAGATTGACCTATTACATTGCCACACAGTAAGTCTATTGCCTTTGACCCTGTCTGGATATTTTTGTTAATTGTGTAAGACCCAAGCCATGACATGGGCATGCCTCTTTCTCTCTCGAGAACGTTGCGTATGTTAGTGTACCTCTTGTTACTGATTCTGTTGACTGGATTCCGCATTTCGCTCTCACCTAACCCTTCTGGAAACCTCTGTCTAAAGGGCTGCTTTTCTGTGCATGACCCCAGACTGAGTACGACTCCCCCGCTAGCCTTAGCCCTGTCTAGCAAAGTCAAAATTTGGATCAGTCAGTGATCTGATCATCCAAAAAGAAAAACACTAGCATCAATCACCCAAGCTAGAGCAACATTCTGCCTTTTGAGAAGGTTAGTGGCTTTGATTCAGTTCACCTTCAACACCACTGAGTTGTTCTCAGCTTTGAGCATTTACTACTTGTAGCTAGATTATTGGATCTTCAGAATTTGTTCAGACATAAAAACAACAGCCCCAAAACTTTTAATACCTCACAGAGTCCTCAGTTCATTCTTTAAAGATAAATGAAGTTATAAATGCAATCCTATCAAGAGAAAGCCATACAACATAACTGCTAGGCTGATCTAAACTAATAGGCTGGTGAGAAGAACTTTAGCCAGAGATGTTGTGAGCCAAAAAATATTTATTTTAACGGTGTATGAGCTGCAGGGAACCTTAGCTGGGTTGACAAAATATTTTGACATGAAAAATAAGTTATATACCTTTGTGAAAGGGCAGCAAAAAGCAAGACAATATTGAAGAAAAAAAGTTTAAATAAACCTTCTTTTTATGGTCACCTAAGGCCAACGAGAGAATATGGCAGAAGGTCACGCTTTGGCTAACTGGAACCAACATTGACCTCTCTGGCATATGTACAATCAACTAGAATGGACAAAGGTATCACTCTTTAGATGAGTTAATC
>NW_015150647.1:1107984-1120253 GCF_000732505.1 Cyprinodon variegatus
AAGGGCAGCAAAAAGCAAGACAATATTGAAGAAAAAAAGTTTAAATAAACCTTCTTTTTATGGTCACCTAAGGCCAACAAGAGAATATGGCAGAAGGTCACGCTTTGGCTAACATTTTTGTCCCTAGTCATGATCTTAATGTTGTTTCAAACAAACAAAATCATGTAGTTATTTTTCTTTATAAACACACTTATGACAAAGCAAAATAAGTCCTAAATGAAACAAATTTTGTAAATTTTAAAGCTTAGAAAAATTAAGACTGTTTTACTTTCATAAATAACTATTCAATACTCAGAGGCTGGTAAAAAAGACTCTTCTTGACAGAGCTGTTCAATGTGTCTTAATGGATCGTCTGGTGTAACTAAATTGTATGGTTCCACCGAAACAAAACATTTTGTCTCGAAAATTTCATTAAATATGGGCCAGGTCTTCAATCTTCCCTCCTTCTCAATAACATCACATTCTCTCCAGAGAAAGAAGTGCAAAAGTGGTGAAATGAGTATCTTCAAAAATGATTCCCGGGCATTCTGCAAAGTGCGGTACAAAGAAACCGGGAATCACTTCAGAAAGTTAGTAAGAGAGACATGCACTGAGTATTAAATGCCCTGGTATTTCATTTTGACTTTTTCATTGGCAAAAAGCTTTTCCTGCCCTCTGCCAAGCAAAGATTGCTGTACTGATGCCAGGCAGGCTTTGAATTCTCTCGCTAGGGATTGAAGATGATTATAACTATCTCTGAAAAATGGCATTGACTCCATGGACTTGTGAGCTTGATGCCTAAGCAGTCTGCTTCATTTTTTATTATTTTTTTTTTTGGCTTCAGCTTTAAATTAAATCAGGGAATGGAGGCGACCTTCAGATATCAGCACACCCAATATGCTTACTAGGATGCATTTCAGAAAATGGCCTCTGATCAAGATTTATTGAGTCAAGCTCCATTGTGCGTCAAGAATGATACAAGTCTCATCAACAATGAAATTAAATGTCATATTGGTGTGTGGGTGTTGCGTGGTCAGCTCATCTATAAGAATAACCTAATGGGTTTTTGTACACAAAATATAGTGAGGCGAAAAATTAATTCAAATGAGCCACAGTCTAAGACAATAGGAGGAAAGCCAGAGTGTCAAATAGGGTGCTTATAGAGCAGAACACTAATAAGGAAAGCGTCAGCAGGACAGCAGCAGCAGATCCATTCTCCTCCCGGCTCGATCTTGGCAGTACCTGTTATAAACTTCCTCTGCCGTCTTGCACAATTGGTTCTGTAATTTAAAAAGGTCAGCGTGGCTCTTGTGTAATTCAATACTCTCATGGTGCTGTATTAACCACATATTTAATCACCCTCAGGGTAGTATGCAAGCTGAATACTTAATAGAAAGGTAAGAAGAGGGACCATCAGTGAAACATGAGCTGAGACGCCAACTTTATGCAGAGGATAATTTCCGTTAGGAGAAAGAAGGTATTATGAACTTTTAAAATGATGCTATAAAACAAAAATCATTGATGTTCTTGTCTTATGGAGTCCAGCTGTCAAAAAAATCAACTTAAAAAGCAATATCACTCCGTTGTTGATGAATATCTATTGTACAACAATGAACAATCATAAATTATTTAAGAAAAACAAATAATATTTTATGAGACAATGCAATGAACATTCAATTTTTTTACACAGTGGAAGTGGCTACAAATAATAAACAATAACATCTATGAAGTTTTTAAATCATCAACTGCAAGAGATGATTTTATGACATCAGAAAGCAACAATATATTTTGTAGAAGATACACTTGCTCAGTGCTATCCAACTGTTGTCAGAATGTGATTGGGTTTTGAAAAGAAAGTGCAAACTATAATTATGAACCCATAAAGGCATGTTTATGTAAGCCAAAAACCGTATTATATATCAATTTGGGAAACTCTATGTTTGTTGTAAGAAAGGTTGTAATTTATTTTTTTGATCTTTTTATACATAGGAAATAAAAAAGCCTAGTGAGCTTACAAGTCCACTGTCTCTGGATTAACAGGTAATGGAATATAAATATCAGTAAAATTCTAACTACTATAGACCCCCGAAACACCTTCCTCCCTAACACAGACAAAAAAACAAACAAAAAAAAACAGCATAGATGTCAAATACTTGGTGTCGAAAATCAAAGAAGTCTGGACATGACTAACACAGGTGAGTGAGGTTGGTTGGAGACTGCTGACATCTAACACAATTGCTGCTGATAGTTGGATATTTTTTTTGTGACTGCAGGATGATTGGGAATACACTGTAAAAACAATAAAGAAATAAGTCAACATTTCTTAAATTAAGTGTATTTACCCTTAATTTGAGTAGGTAAAATTATCTCCAAGTGGAATGAGTATAATATGCACTTGAAATAGGACATTGCAATTGTTTTTTTTTCTTATTTTAAATGTAAATTCACTAGTTTCATTGTCAAAGCGTCTCACTTACCTCCTCAATTCAAGAACAAATGCACCTATTTTTATAAAAAATGACTGATCTAGATTTCCATTCTTTTCCAGTGGTTATTTTCGCAGGTACAGTAAATAGGCTCAGAGAAGAGGGACAAATTTTTTTGTTTCTTTTTCTTAAATTGGAGCAACAGTGGTAGCTTCACACAGACTCTATTGTTTACAGTGCTAAACTGTTTTATTTATACAGGGAAGCCTGCGGAACAAAGTAGAAGAGAATACCAATCTGAACCTGAGGTGAAAAAACAGGTCTTTAAATAAATGCTGGAAAGTGTTAGAAAATAAAGAGAAAACTTGAGATTAATTAATCTCCTTATAAGATGACTTCTGCCCATTATGGGAAGAGAAAAAGTTAAGTTGTGGTGTTTACACATCTTAACAAGTAGGCGAAAGCTAAAGTAAATGTCAGAGGAAGGGGTAACGGCCCTGTTTGCTGAGGCTCTAATTAAAAGAAAATGCTCATTGTAGTAATATAGAAGAAAGGGAATTTTTGGTTACAACTTTTTATAAAACTAAATATATATGCATCTTTTAAACATTGTAAAACAGGATAAAAGGCCTGTCTTATAAACATAATACATGTAAAAATTAAGGCATGCCTGTACTACTTATAGTAGAGCTAGTTCAGATTCACTTTGTTTTGTGGCTGTAAATTAAGCTCTAAGTGCTGTCAAAATGTTGCCATCTGCTCAAGACTTAATTGCATTATCGACAAACATAGATGGAGCACAGAAGCTGCTCAAGATATCCTTTGTACCCTAAAATGGATATGACTGAATGAAGCATCGCACACATCAGTCAACCATTCTGAGTTTCCTATCATTAGCTAAACATACTGCAAGAGATATTACAACTTCCTGCTTGAGTATTGATCATGTTTTATTAACTGAAGAATGACCTATCGCAAATATACATTCTAATAAAGTAATGTGAGTGAAAGCGCGTGTGCACTCAGGAAAATGGCACATTACTTATAATTATAAGAAAAAATGCTATGTGCACCAAAACCCCCACAATAAAAAAAGGGATACAATTACTTTGATAGAAGAAAACAAATAAAGGCAATCAAATGTAGGGCATAAAATATATCTGCTTAAGGAAAAGGTCAATCAATTCATATGCAAAAAGATACATATCAAACTGAAGCCTTCATTTTTGTCTTTATCTAACAGAAAATGGGAGACAGATTTCTATTTCTTATTTTTATTTTTTTATCCAGGCCCTCTGAATCCAAGTATTTAGGAAATTCCTTGTTTAATATGATGACACATGCTGTAAGTATAGTACACACCTCAGACCTGACAGCGTTCTTTGGTTGGTGTGAATTTTTACAAAGGATGAACAAACGGCTTCAGGCTGCAACCAGTTCACATAAGAGAGGAAAATTTGAATGTTCTTTCTAACACAATATCTGACACCTGAAATGACAGGGGAATTTAATTTTCTCAGAATATATGATTGAGTAAGAAAAAAAAAAATCTTTTATATCTTTATTTGATCATATAGGAATATGCATGGTGTTGTTACAGTGTACCAATGCCAGTGAGATTACTAATCATTAGATGCTAATTATGTTATTGAGAGTAATTATAGTGCCTTCACATACACATATAGACGGATACTTATTAATCTGAATACATGAGGCAACATACCACCTTGCATTTGACAGATAAATTGCTTTGCAGATAATTCTGGGAAGAAAATAGAGGAAAAAGGAGGAGTTGATGGCATGAACGGATGCCATGTAAAGAAAATGAATAAAAGGTGAAAGGTAATACAAAGAGTACACATACTAGAATAAGAAAGCCTCCCTTCTATGCAGGACCGTGGGGGCCCGTCACCATGCCCTATGAGGACTAGATGCTAACGGAGTGATGGCAACACTGTGTAACTATGGTGACTGCAAAATGTGATTACAATAAACATAGATAGCGTGGGTCTTTTTCTTATTTCATCCAGGTTGAAGGAAAGGGTTTCAGGCAATGCTATGAGTCATGCTAAGACATTGAAATCATAATAGGTAATTAACAGTGGAAAACAATTCTACATAAATTATCATATAAACAAGAGATATTTTAATTTCAGTTTCTATTTTAGTTTGTTGTAATTTAGACTCACCAAATCAAAGTCAACAGGCATATAAAGAGCGTTTCCTGCATATTTAAACCAAAAAAATATTTCATTAGCTGCAGGTGAAAACTATAATTTTATGAAGTAAAGAAAGAACACCAATATAATGTTATCTGAGAATATTTGATAGGAAAAATTTTGCATTTTGATCTAATGAATTAAAAAAGAATAACCCATAGACGTTTAGTGTAATGTCACCAGAATTAGTAAGATGAACCTTAAGGAATGTGTCACCATCTTCAAGCAGTTCAAAGAATTTCTCCTAATTCAGATAATGTTGTGTTTACCAATAATATGATAATACAGTGAGAAAAATACATAAATAAAATATATCTCAAACTAAAGCAGTTAATTTAAATGATTGCACGTATTAAAAGTTTGGAAGTAATTAAGTTTATGCTCTATCCAATTAGTAGATTTTATTTTTTTTTTTTTATTTGGAGATTTAAATTGCACTAGTGGCTCATTTTTATGGACAGTAGGCTGATAGGAAAGGGGGTATGTGAGAGGGGGAGAGACATGCGGGAAAGGACCACAGGCCAGATTCAAACCTGGGTCACCTGCGTCGAGGACTAAGGCCGTATCCGCTAACCACTGAGCCACCAAAGCACACCCTCAATTACTAGATTTTATGTGAATCTGTAATAAGTCACGGGTTAGGGTTAAGCAGGTGTATGAGGTCCTTTTGGGCTGGGATGTCATTCTATGAGACTGACTGTAGACTTGCACTTTTGAAACAAATAAGTTTTGCAAAACAAAAATCTAAAAGCTGAAAACCAGGTCAGGGATAAAGTTGTGTACAAGTTTACAGGACAATAGCACTGTAAAACAATCTCCCAAGCTTCAAATATTATAGATTTATTGATCGTTGGAACAAAGAACAAGTATGGGAAAACATTAAAACTACAGGGAATGGTAATCTAGCTTAACTAGCAATCTAGCAAGCCAGGCAGGAAGTTGTTTCCAGACAACATAGCAGCAGTGGGACACATAATAAACTGTGATTAGTCCAAATAAAGAGAGGAGGTTGAACAATAGGAACCATGGTGCAGAGACAAAACCCTTTGCATCAATGTGAATTGTTTACAGGAAGTGCTTGTTGTTGTAAGAGCATGTTTTGGAAAATGGATTGCATACATTATATTACATTATATATATAGCCGAGGCCATGGTTCTCCACCGGAGAAAGGTGGACTCCCCTCTTCAGTTTGGGGGAGAGTCCTTGTCTTAAGTGGAGGAGTTCAAAGTCTCGGGGTATTATTAAGGAGTGAGAGATGGATGGAGCGTGAGATTGATAGAGGAATCGGTTCAGCGTTGGCAGTGATGCGGCCGCTGTATAGGACTGTCGTGGTGAAGAGGGAGCTAAGTCGGGGGGGCAAAGCTCTCGATTTATCGATCGATCTACGTTCCCACCCTCACTTATGGTCATGAGATCTTTATAATGACCGAAAGGACAAGATCGCGAATACAAGCGGCTGAAATTAGTTTCCTTCAGAGGGTGGCTGTGCCTTCGAGATTGGCTGAGAAGCTCTGTTACCCGGGAGGAGCTTGGAGTAGAATCATTGCTCCTCCATGTCGAAAGGAGCCAGCTGAGGTGGCTCGGGCATCTGTTTCAGATGCATCCTGGTCGCCTCTCTCGGGAGGTGTTCCAGGCATGTCCCATTGGGAGGAGGCCTCGTGGAAGGCCCAGGACACGCTGGAGGGACTATGTCCCTGAGCTGGTCTATTGTGGCCACGGGGTCCCCCCATGCAGCTGGAAGAAGTGTGTGTGGATCGGGAAGTCTGGACTTCTTAGCTTAGACTGCAGCCCCCGATAAGCGGAAGAAAATGTATGTATGTATGTATGGATGTATGGATGGATGGATGGATCGCATACATGCATTATACGCTGTTATCTCATTTGCAATGGGATGCGTAGTGATCTTTTTTAATGTAGTCTAGTAAAATAAATTAGTAATTAAATAGGATATTCGGGGCAATATGAAAGGAGCGGGGTGTTACATTCACAGCTGGGAAACAGTGCGATAATTTAATAGCCAGTTAAATAAAACAATACACATGTATCGGTCACATCATTAAATCAAACGCTGTGTGTCCCAGGGCCCTGGCATAATTACATGAAGGAAAAATGTCAGAAAATGCCATCTCCTGAAAATTTGAGCGAGCGTGTAGCGATTTCACCGGAGTGGCAGTGGCAACGAACATCCTCCTGAGCGGGGAGTGGGAACTGTGTGGTGCTCCGCTCCATTCACATTCTCTGCTCGGGAGATAGATCTTTGCACCTGTATCACCGGGTTGCACAGCAACAATACAGCTGTTGTGAGGATGGCTCTGTAGAGGGTGGTTAGAGCTGCAGAGAGGATTGAAGGGGGTACCCTTACATCCATCTGGGACTTCTACCCATCAAATTGCAGGGGGAGGGTGCTCTGCCTCATGAAGGACTCCACCTAACCTGCACACAGAGTGTTCCAGCCTCTCCCCTCCTGCAGACAGCTGAGGAGCATCCACAGCAAAACCTCCAAGCTCAGAAACCCTTTCTACTATGTAGCTGTTGGACTGCTGAACTCAAGCTGCACTTGATTCAGCTTCATCCCTTTCTCTTGTTTTCTTAAATATTATAATTATTATACTGGAAGATGATTCAAAATTTTTTTCACAAAAAAACCCATAAAAATGTGAGATGGTATGGCAGTAAAAGAATCCTTGAAATCTCAAAAAAGAAAATACACCCAAATAGCATCCACGAGTATGAAGCAGCAGTAGATTTTCACGGCTAAAATTGAATAATTTGTAAATAGGAATCATAGGCTTCATAAATCTAGTATTTGTGGCAGAAGGACAAATGAAAGTCACTGTACAAAAAAACAAACAAAAAGAACCCTTAGAAGGTTTTCCTTTAGAGTCCATAAAAGGGACACAGCTATTGATGTAGGTATTGCCGCCAGAAAAAAAAGAACAAACAAAAAAAAATAGATAAACTGAAACTGAAGAGGATGAAGATACCAGTTTGGGCCTCTTAAATATGTCATTGTTAACAGTAGTACATCACGTTTTAAGCTAAATTACATTCATAATAGTATTTTTGTGATATAGCTATATCAACTTTGATTTATAGAAAAAAGTTAAATGATAATTTGCAGTCTTCATCGGTGTCAGACATACAATAACCACACAATTACACAGACTGATGGACACAGACAAATCATGGAAATGGAACACAGTGAACTTTATTCATAAGAGGACATGCCAGTTTGAAAATAACATCAAATATCTTACCTGGGGCTAAAGGAGCTTCTTCGGCCTGAGCCAGCAGAACCATCATTAAGATGGGGGTGGTCCCCAACCAAGCGCCACGCATTACGGTGCTCACTATGCTGGCATCACTTTGTGTAAAACTAGGAAATACAAAACAAGAAAATTGTTAAGGAATTGGTTGGGAAAATCTTTACAGTTTCCAAAAGTTTTATATAATATTTAATTAATTCAACACCACATACATTCACTCACCATTTCTAAAAAATGCAGGATTAATTAATCATGGCATAGTTAGAATTCATTCAGACTATATTGCTTTATATTATAGAAACTGGATAACACTAAGGCTTTGTTCAAACAGCAAGTTTTGATGCTCAGTCCTGATTTTTCCCCCAAATCAGACCTTTTTAGCAGGGTCGCTTAAAATCTTACAATTCCTTGTGCGATGGTACGATCTGAATGGTTGAGGTGTTAGAAGCAAAAAGCAGCGGGAAAATGTAGATGACACACAGTTGCACAATGTTTATAGATTAAATGAAGGATGTCACTATCAGTGGAACTGATAAATAAAGCTTTGAAAAAAAACAAGCCAACACTTCGAGAGCAAAGTAAATTTTGCCCAAAATAGTAACTCACACCTACACAGAACATAATCTTGATCATTGACAAATTTAAAATAACTGTTCAATGACATGAGGCGCAGCTCAGGTAAAATTTTTTCCATAAAATCCGTTTCTAAGATTTTAATTGATCCTGCTAACAAACCAACAATGTTCCATTTTCTTGTGTTTTTGTTTTCACATAAAGACCTTGAGAACTTTCGAGCCCGATGCTGAGGCTGTCAATAGTCACTGCTGCCACCCACTAGTTTAGTGGAGAACTGCTTGTTCCATCCAATATCCCTATCTCACAATGTTAGAGCACCTTTAAAAAAATATTGTATCCTGATTATGATTTGGACCATCACCAAATTAATAGATTGGCATGAGGGACATCTCAGATAAAACTTTCACTAAAATCCGGCCATAACTTTTCATATTATCTTGTACACAGAGACGCAGACACACAAACTTTCCTAAAAACTAAAAAAAAAAAAAAAATTATCTATTGATCTCACATTGGAGAAATGCACCTCAGCATTTAACCCATCCCTTTGGGGAACAGTGGGCTGTCATCGTGGGGCCCCAGGGAGCAATCGGGGGTTAAGGGTCTTGCTCAGAGAGCCAGAGTGGCAGTCTGTGGGAATGGGTTTTGAACTCCCAACCTCAGGATTTTAAGCTCTATGTCCTAACCAGAGGTGGCCACTCCCCAAACATAACCTCCTTGGCAGAGGTAAAAAGTATAATAGTAGATTCTAGTGTCTTACTTTTAATCTCTTGAATGATGGGATCTGACAGTATCATGGGAAGGTATGAAAAACAGGGCCCAGCTGTTAACAACCACCACTTAATAAGTAATCAGCGATGCTGCTGCTGTAAAGAAGTTGGTGTGAATGGATGTGAAAAGATCTGACATGACATGAAAAAGTCAGACATGACTCACAGAAAAGATTGGATTTAGTTCAGATGTTACTGCTGTGTTGACATAGCGTTTGAAATAGCTGCAGTCAGAATTCCTTTTTTTCTTTAAGGAAGCATTTATACATGACTTTTTGATGAGTTTACTGATACTTGAATTACAGAGAATATGTGTGAGGTTGTATTTGTCGGTGACAGTATATATTTTATAGATAGCGAGTTCTAAGTCATCCAACATTCCTAAATTATTAATGTTATTAAAACTGTCTGAGTTTTTATGGCTAAAAGTGGTCTTGACACATATTTCAGCCATTGGTGACTCTTACAATCCTTTACTCATACAAAGTTGTTCTGCATGTAAAAGCCTTTTATATTAATCATTGAGTGGAAATCAATGGAATAAAGAGGAGATTCAAACCAAAACAGACTATTTCATGACACCAAAAGAAAAAAACAAGTTGAAATGCAATGATAGAAAAAATGCAAACCTGACTGACAGTGAAATAAAGTATATTTTTTAAAAGTCCCATAACTACAGAGTTAGGACATGCACATATCATATGTTAACAATATTCAAGTTACATCAACTCTTTAGAAATAATTAATACAGGTTTTTCTTTTTTAGTCGGGCCATAGGTATCAGCATTTATGGACATCTTTCACTTACAGTATATCGCTACAATGAAATAATTAGGTTGAATATTTCTGTCTTAACTATATTTCTTTTATTTGTTTGGCTAAGCTCAATTTCTTCCAAAATACACATCATCTGCTTTGATAGAAATAGGCCTGCTACTCCACCAGACAGATTGAAGCATTAGACAAGTGCACACAACAAATGCCTCTTAAACCGATATCAGACAAGAGAGACAAAAGCCTTAGAGTTCAGTAGTGTGTGTAAGACAGAGACACCATGCCGTCATCACCTGCACACAGTGAAAGAGACCGTCTGTAGCGGAGAAATAAATAGGAGGATTCTCTGGATCAGCCATCTGTGGAGCAACCTGTTCACCTGTTTGATTACATCTAGAAGGCCCAACAGCCCCGGCACCTATATGTCTAGCATTTTCCTTCTTTTCAGACTCCCCCTCAAACACAACTGTGGAATGTGATTTTCTTCTTTGCAGCATTTTCCTGAGGCATGACACACTGCTACAATTGGCTATGCTTCACCTCAAATAAGATGGACTTTTTTTGTTGTGAATTCCAAGGCAGCAAAACAATGACTGTCTACATTAGTCTTCCATCGAGACAGATGAAGAACAGTTAATATGGTTCCTTCAGAGCTAAAAGACCAACACATGCAGTGATTAAATGAAAGAAAGGATTATTTGGCAGCAGAGCTGGTTCTTATCACAGGCTACATTGTCATGTGTCTGACATCGACTGTAGGGGGGCACTGCTGAATCAATTACAGGTGAAAAAGAAATCCAGATTGGAATAAATAACAGGAACAATGTTCTACAGTAACTGTTGCCCTTTGTGCTCCGTGTTGAAATATAAACAACCCGATCGCCTGTGTTTTCCCACCTTGTGATGGATCTCCCTTTCCTCTGCCATCAATCAAATATGCATAAATGAGAGGAAATGAGGGGTCATGAATTTTTTAATATAACTGTTTCATGTAATTTCAGTGTGTTTTCTAGTAGTTTTTCTGTGTTTGTTTCCTCCACTTTCTCTTGCATCTCTGCTGTCCCTCTTCTGACCAAATATGTAGATGCTTGATGTGAACAATTGGACTATTTGAGGTGCAACAATCAATGTACATTAAAAACACATAGTTTTAGAATTATTACGAGTTCAGATATATAAAATCACATTGATTATATATATATTTTTTATGATAATGATAATAATTAATAATAATATATTTGATTTATCAGCCCTTTCAATAAAACAAAAATACTTTGCAAGGTTATAGAAAGCTTTATATGGCGCAGGAAGAGCTTAAAGTCAATCTCTGCCTTTATGGAGCCAGTGAAGGTGTTTTAGGTGGGGTGTTGTACAGTTCTTTAAAATGTAACTTACACTTTGACTTTTAAAGAGGTCACTTATGTCTCTTTTTTGCAGACATTCTAGCTGCAAGTCTAATAACCAAACACATACACTTACATTACACCAATTCATAACAACCCTTCTAGATTACATGACCCAAGAGAAGAAAATGTCTTTTACAGATCCACGTTTCTCTCTAAGACCGTAACTCCTGGACTGTTTAAGATATCTAAAAACTTCAAAAAGTACCAGAAAGCAGAGATAAAGGCTTGAGACCTTACAGTTTTAATTACAGTATCGCGTAGGACTTCTGCAGCGCAGTGACCATTCAATAAAAGACCCTATTCAGGGGCGCATCAGGTATTTGTAAAATGAGCTTCAGTTTGTGCAGCAGTTTTCCGCTTGGCCCTAGTGCTCGACAAGTGTCAGTTTACCATAGCATAAAATTGTTTTTTAACAGTAAAATGTACACGGGAACAAAACCGACTTTTGTTTTCTTCATGCTGTTGTTTCTTTGTGTTTTGATTCTTAGTATATTCTTGTTTTTTCTTTTCTTCATACTTTTTACTTTTTTACTTTAAATCTCTGCTTTTCTGTCATTTTCCTATATTTTTCTTCTTTTTTTCATTCACAGTTGAACTCCATTTTCGGTAATTATTTCTCTCCCCTATGTATCCCTGCTTTCATTGGTTGCTCTAAATTCTTCCTTCATTAACTCAAAAGCATCCAATAGCTATGTTTACATTCACAAAATCTCCAAAAAAGATTAAAATGTATTCAGATTGAAAAACAAAAAATAATCAGACTGTAGAAGATTACATGGACATAAGTAATCCGAAATAAAATGAGTGATCAAAATAAAAAAGTGGCATAAAAATTAGAATGGAGTTGGGGTT
>NW_015150647.1:1120313-1164221 GCF_000732505.1 Cyprinodon variegatus
TTTTTTTTCTGTTTTGGGAGAGTAGAGCTGGTTCTCCTAAACATCAAGAGGAGCCAGCTGAGGAGACTCAGACACCTTTTTTTTGAGGCCCCGAGAAGCCTCCCACATGAGGTGTTCCAAGAACTTCCACTGCGATAAAGCCTAGAGGATGAACGAGATGTTTCTCAGCAGGCATGGGAGCACCTCAGGATTTTCCAAGAGGAGTTGCAAGACGTGTCTGAGGTGAGGGATGTCTGGGAGATTCTGCTTAGACAGGTACCCTAGGGACCTGGTACCGGATAAAGCAAAGACAATGAGTATGAATGCAAGACATTTTTTGTTTTGTTATGTAGGTATTCTTCAGAATTGTAGCAGATTAAATAAATGGAATGCTTTATTTTTGTCCTTGTGAGGAAAAGAAGTGTTCAAAACTACACGTGTTGTTCAGAACTTTAATTAACAGTATAAACTAATAGTAATAAATAAAAACTCTATACTGTAGTTGGTTGCTGTAAAACTAAAAAAAAACCAGAAATGTTCAGGGCCTATGAAAACTATAAAAAAGTACTTTTATGACTGAATTCAGTTCAGTATTTCTTTCATCTTGTCCACTTCCTTGTTTTAATTGTTATTGCTAGATAAATAAGATATTATAATACCAATTTGCATTTCCCTATACTTTTGTGTAAAGATACACAGCTGACACATTATCACTATTTTCGTTTTGCATTTCAACATTAAGAGAGCTGTTGGAAAAGGCCCAATCAGAGCTCAAGTGCGGGGATCTCATTGCTGTTAATTTGTACCTTAGGTATCACAGCACAGTTTAAGAATCATCTGCTGCATTTGCACAATTTACATGCAATGATGATATGGATCTTTCTAGGTGAGGCCTGGTAAAGAGGTCCCAGTTGATATATTAGAAAATTCTAAGCCATTAATTTGAATGACTATCCCGGAGAAGCAGTGAATTAAGTGTCACCCTTTCCCTGGTGACTATTTCAATTGAACATTGCTGTGTTCTTTTTGGGCTAATCTGATAAACACCCAACAATTAATCAAGACCTAGATGAGATAAGTGAGCCAAAGGGTCTTTGGCTTGGAAATTTGGGTTACATGGCAGTGATATTGCCATTTCAGCCCTAGTGTGGAGCTAAACCATAGAATGCCATTTTATCCATGAACAAAGTCACTAGAGTTAGGAGATTTGTCCTTACCCTCCCTGCTAGAAACCACAAACACTTTTATGAAGATGTCTCAAGAATCCAATCAATGACTACATTCTCTGTCCTCATCATTAAGCTCGATTACGTCAAAACAAAGGAGACATTTTACACCACTTGTTTTATCTGAGTTTACTACTAATTCAGTTCGAGGGTACTGAAAGGCTCTCATTGTGTCTCCTTATCTGACTCAGAGTCCGCTGAATGGATTCAAGCCAATTAATCAGACAGTGACATGAAGCACTGCTCCTGGCTCAGTGACCAATTCACACAATCGACTATCAGCACAACAGACACTGTCCAGAAATTGATTTCTGAACACCTAGTAACCCAGGGCAATGGCATTCAGAATCTCTGTTTTTTTCATAGTGACTTTTCAACATGGCCCAGCTTTTAAATTCAATATAAAATAGGATATTGTTTGGGATGTTACATCTTGCATCCAATGTAATTTTTCTCTCTCTGGTTCTTATTTATCACTGCTGAATTCTTCCATAACATCTTTTTTCTGCCACAGCTGTTTCCAAAAGGTCTCCTAAGGATAAAACTCACCTGGGCTAATTGAAAGTAAACAGTGGTTACACAATGATCTAAAGTTGATGCTCATTTAGAAAACTGCCCAATTAAATGGTCTGCTGCTACCAAATCCGATGCAGATAATCCAACACAGGCTGATGGCTTAGTATTAAGATGTCCATACTTCACTAGTGCTACTGAAATGCACTGCACTTTATTGTAGTCCCTACTTAAGGTTATGCAGCAAAATATTTTATTAAATTTATAAAGACAGTCATTTAAAGATACAGACGTAAGCTTATCTATTCTATTAAGAAACATAACTATTTCACTCAATATGCTTGTGTTATGGCATAGCCATTGTTAAATATTCACATGGATGGAATATTGAAAATTGTTAGGGATGAAATGTAGTTTTGCTTTTCCGCTGCAAGACATTCCCCAAAGAAGGGGTTTTAAAAGACATCCTTACACCCCCTGACAACTCTGCTATACATCTCACTTCCTCTTTTTTGTGGACCTGAAGGCGGTTGCATTGGGAAGATCATTAAAATGTCTGTCCATGTAGGCAGAGTGACCACATTCTTCAAACTCTTTTTAAAGTTAAGTTTTCTTTTTTTTTGATAGATTTTATTATTTTAGTAAATAATGTTTAACTTACTTTTCAAATTTGCATTGGGACTGCACTGAACAAAATTCAACTGATCTAAATTAGTTTAAAGGCTTATTTGATCCAAACCCTACATCTTAAATATAAAATCTATGCTGAACTCTGATATTATTGCATTAATTTATTAATAATATTTGAATTATTTCAATTGTTTCATAGTACATTGTAGCAATTTCGTTTTAGTTGAGTTTTACTAGCTTAGTTAAGAGTGTTAAACCACAGTTTGAATTGGATTTTTATGTTGTTGTTGTTGTTGTTGTTGGAAAAACTTCTTATATTTTTGTGAATTAGTTCCAAGTTAACTTTTAGACTATTTTTATAGATAGATCGCTAGAATAATACTTTCATCTATTTTCCTAACAAACAGCCAGTTGGCCATGTCCTTACACAACAACACAACATTCTGACAGTTTTTTGATTCAATTTTGAATAAGATAAAGTTACAACACTTACTAAACAAAATCACTGTCAAATTGTGCCAAACAATATTTCATTTCGAAGGAGATCTAAAATATTTTCCTTTTTGAATATTCTCCAAAAATAGTGCAGGTAACTAGTTTCTATTTGACTAATGTTGTGTTTCTAAGGTCAATATCTATATCGTATAGGTTTATGATAAAATCATTTTACAAAATTGACTTTTTTTTCCTGATGAAGAATAATTTTTTATTTGATCCATATGCTAAATTACTGCACTGGAATTAGAGTCACATAAAGGAAAGTTAATAGCAGTTCTTATTACGTATGAGGCCTCTATTCTACTCACTAGAGCATTGCTTTGTTTCTTCTTTGCTCTCTATCCCTGATGCAAACTGCATAGTCTTATAAGCAATATGTAAGGCCATATAGGCAGAGCTTTTCATGAGGCATATAGGAGAAGGAGGAGGAGGAGAAATTGAGATTGCCTGATGCGTTCAATCAGTTCATACACTTCAGTAGGTATCCTTACAAACATGTTGGACTTGTGGTGTTGAAAGTTGGATAGAATAATGAACTCTGCTATCCAAAAATGTTCTCAGAAATATATATATATACTTCTAAATGGGTCTGAAAAGGAACATTTGCTGTTGACTTTTTCCTGCTAATATTGGTTTTATAATAGAAAGATATTTAGTTAACTTTTAATTCCGGGATGGTTTGTAAATGCTTGGTCAGCAGCATAAGTCTAGACAGGATGTAAAGGGTGTTCCAAATTTGCTACAAAACTAAAACTTTCGGTTAAAAAATCTACAATTCAAATAAGAAGAGACAGAACAATGAATCTTTCTGTGATCTCTGTGAAAGGTGGGTGGCATTTGACTGAAATGTGCTTCTCTGTTTGTTCACATCCTAAATCTTGTGCCTTTCCAACCCTCGAAAACAACCACCTAGACTCTAACAGAAAACTACAGTGATATTCAGATACAAAGAAGTAAATAAAAAAATAAAAAATCCCTTTACATTAAGATAACCGGCAGTTGAGGTTCATAACAGCATATGCATCATACTCCACAGGGGAGACAAGCCTGACTGCTTTATCATCTGTACTATGACACGGGTTGGTAAGCTTAATTGTTTTTAATGGCGTAAAGTTTTGTCTATATTTTTTGGTTTGAGATAATAAGAAATTTCTGAAATGTAACCTAAAGAAAAGGTTTCTTCCCCCACTTTATGGAAGAAGACAGTGTGAAACCAGTTTTTTGTATCTTTATTTGCTACTTTAGAACATATAGTAAATAACTAAAGACAAAAAGGAAATGGCCATAGTATACCTTCTGTCATAATCATCATCATATTATAGCAAAAGGAATACTTTTATGAATATGTTTGCAAGATAGTGTAAAGCAAATAAACAGAGAAAATGTACTACTACAATACAACATAATATTAGAGTTAATAAAATATCTGATGTAATTGTGAGGGTGATGTCTTCAGAAACGGATTATCTTCATATGAACGTCATATGTGCTAAAATAAAAGCTGATTGTGTATTAGTGAACAAGCCAAGTGCATGGCTAGCAGCTGCTTTGCGCTGGCGGTGATGGATTAGGCCGTAACCTGTATGTTTGACCTGTCTACAATGACTGCTCAAGTAGATACAGACCCATGTGCTTCTCATTAAGATGTCATAGCTGACAGTTTCTGATTTATAACTTCCCCAGCCTGAATAAAAGGCACAATTCCATCCATTTAAATTAAATACCTGATATTTTGAGGTTTTTAAATACTATTATATACACGACTCCCAACTCTGATCAATACAACACAAATTTTTCCTTCATGTAACAACTCAAAAACCTTTTACAAATGAATAGACTTTTATATATTAAAATTCAATATATTCCATTATAAATAACATAGGGAATGAATTTTATTATTCAGAATTGTTTAGAATAAGCATGACTTAAAATCTACAGTATGTGCATTTCAAATAAGCATTCTGAGAGCACTATAAAGCTAACATTAGCAGTCCAGGATTTCCTACAAATCTGAGGTTTTTACATCAAGCTCAAATTCTGAAGTGTCTGAGCCATTTTTTTCCTGGGTGTGCTTCATTTGGAAGGCTTACAACACAATTTGTCTGCAGTGATTGGGTCTGCCTGAGCGGGAACAAAGGCTGACCGCCTGGCTACTGTGTCCTTTTGTGTCCCATATGCCAGAAGTCTGCCATGCATTCAAAACAGCAACTGCCAAGAGCACAACAGTCATTATCAGCTGTGGAATCGCTGTCATTATCCTGCTGCAATCATAACTCTAATTACAAAAGTTGCTTTGTAAGCAGGTAGATTATGCAATGTTAATTACTCATGCACAATGGGGCAAGCACATGTTCAAATGCCATTTGACGTTGTACCCGGCACAAAAGCTCTACTCATTTTAACAGTCAGCCACATGCAAACCAAGCAGGTCCCTTGAAAGCTGGTTTTATGCTTTAAAACAGCATCGCTGGTCATTACTAATATTTCATAAGCAAAAAGTGAGATATGTAACCTTAATATGTCACACTTACACTGCCTTGTGAAGTGTTTGTATCCCTGGAACTATTCCATATTTTGCCACACAATCACCTCCAGTATTACTCATTGATTAGCGCTATCAGTATATCCATTATCTGATCATCATCCCAGTGCCTTCTGAAGAAAGAAAGCCCACAGAACAATGCTGCCACCACCATGGGGATGGTGTGTTCAGGCCAGTGTACAGTACAGTACAGTGTTGGATTTCCAGCAAATATTGCTGTCATTATCTTTGATAACATCTGAACAGAGCATCTTCTTCCACATATGTAATTTTGTTGGTTGGACTGGCAAGTTCTCTGTCATAGGCTCAAAGCTTAGGATATTGTAGCCTGTCTGTTTTAAGCTACCCCACCATTTTTTCCATGTGCTGTATCCTGTGCCTCCCCCATTTGAATGCTTCTTGTTAGCAAATGTTCTCTATCAAAGCTCTGCTGTGTTCATAGAGCATCTATATTTTTACTGTGATTAAAATGCACCTCAATACTACAGTCTTTAAACAAACAAAAATCCTAATACAGTAATTAATAGTAGGCTTAAGGTCACTCAATATATTTTTTCTCCTGATATAATGCCCACATTTTTCATTATGAATATATTTACCATAGATGCTGATAAAAAAAAAAAAAAGCTTTTTTCATAAAGTCTTGCTTGAAAGCACAGTTACAGGATAAACATAACCATAAAGACATCATAAAAATAAGTATTAAATGGGACTATGCTTCACTGTTCATTTATTCTTTTACTTTAATCTTCATAAGACTGCACTTTACAAACTCACTTTCCCAAATTAAATCCGTAGAATATTAGCTCCACATCTCTATCACTATATTTTTGTGCCCTCACAGAACCATCTATTTGCAACACAACATGGTCTGCCAACTTGTAAAAAGCTGAAACCACAGAGCAATAAAAAGTGACATCAGCAATGGGAAAGTTAATAGTGTGTTTCAGATGCACTTTTTGGGGGACAGGAGAGATGGAACTTTCAGTCACTGTAAGTGACAGTGGACGGTAATATCCTTCCGCCTCCCATATGGCCTCATAAATTTTGACCTGCTCTGTGTTATTACTTATAAATGGATCAAGGCTTCCACTGGGGCTGCGTGAACTTTTTGTGCATCCGTTGCCTTTACAGTTTCTATAAAGATCATAGTAAGAGATTGTTTTCCGTCCTATAAATGTGATGTCTAATTGCAGTCAGACAGCAGTTTCCAGTTCTGTGCTATAAGATTTTCAAACTTAGTTATGTGAGCTTTAAGACTTCACAAGCCTTCTGCTCACTTTGTAGAGCTAAATAGCACAGCTGTCAGAAAACGCCTGCAGGTGAATAAACAGAATTTACAACCATACAGCAGACAACATGACTGTGGGAGTAGGTTGGAAATTGGGTCAGTAGCACATCATCAGCTGTCTTTTCCATGCTAAACATTTTGCTTCTTGTGTAAATCTGGATTACTTCTTAGAGTACAACTAGTGTATTATAATAGTCTCTGTATCTATATAAGGAAAGTGACAAATATGTGTTAAAAGTCATATGCATAGATATGACCTAATCAAAATCACATTTATGACAGCACAAAAATCCATTTTATGAGGTTTATTTAAAAAAAAAAAGACTTTAAGGTTCTTAAATATTCCAAAAATAAAGAAAAATCAAGGTTTGGACAGCAGTATAAAATAGATTTTTCCTATTTTTGGGGAAAATGTTCACACTCATTTAAAGCCAGCATTGATTTCTAAAAATGAGCCCAAAAAAATTAGACCAAATAAAGATTTTTTGTGCAGAAGTGATAAGCGCAAGTGAGGAATAAGAGACACATTCAAGTGAAATACGGCAACAGACAGAAAATGTTACAAAAGCAATATTTGAGCAACCACATGATCGATCCAGTGTTAATAGCAGAGACAAGCTGATCACAGTGAGGAACCACCCACAGACAAACTCTAAAAAGATCAACATTTTGCAAAGCAAAACAGTCCTTTATCAAATATTGATTTGTGACATGTTTTTAGAGAAAAACCTGAAAGACACAAAAACAGACATTTCTTTTTTCCAGCAGTTAACTTCTAACTCAATTATTTATAACAGCTTTGACAAGCCCAGCTCACACAACAATATTATACAGTAGCATAGAGCATAACATTGTCACTAAGGAAAGGCTAAGTTAATAATCTGATCATCTCAATTTTATTTTTTGATGGGTTGGAAAACCTACGTAGGAATTAGTATAACCTCTTGTCATCAAAGTGACAAGGGCCAGATTATCGCTGAAATGCAACTCCCATTACATTCCTGATTTGCAGTGGTTAATAGCCATTAAAAGAAATGCAAGAGAGAAAAATGGGACTTTGTGTCAGCATCATGGGCAGTAAGAGCTTGTTGATGCAAATGAAAAGTATCACTCATCAACAGATGAGCTATGCAGTTGCGAAAAATGCTGTGTGGGTAGAAATGGGACAGCGTACACACTGTACTTCAATTTATTGTTTGAGCATAGAAACAAACCATTTAAGTTGTCCATGCTGAGTGATGTGAGTTGTTTTTAATGTATAGGTTGTTCTTTAGGTCTTCATTATGAATATATTATACACTTTACATCATTGTGGTCTATTTGCTGTATGTCAGCATGATGTTAATGTTATAGATGGAATGCAAACTTGTATATAAAAACATTGACACACATTATAACTGTTTGTGTTAGAAGTATTTTCTTTAAAAGAAACTTGTTTCATTTAGTGAAGTAACTCATGTTGAGTACCGAGGCAAAACCTTTGCAGAAGTAATGATAATAATGATGAAAGTAAAAAGTATGATGCAGTAACACTACTCCTAAAAGTAGATTTAAAGATAATCAATTCAGTGTAACTGAATACATTGAAACAGTTACTGTACTTTCCTGCTCTGATTGAAATTATGACCAAATGAAACTGGCACTTTCATACTCTATATTTTTTATATCCCAGTTGGCTCAAATATTTAATTATGACCCTTATTGCGGTTTAATTCTTTATACAGAATTTCTCTGTCAAATGGTAAATCAGCTGACTTAATTTTGACTTTTTAACTTACCATTCAAAACCCTTTACACTATAGCCACATTTACCCAGTCACTCTGTCAAACACTCATATTCTTATACCAAAGGGAAAAGGGAGGAAACTTTAGGTTCCTTAAACCGGGGCACATAAACTAGTGAAAGTAGGAAGCTGGAATTAAACCTACAACTATGGGAATGGAAGACAACTACTCCTCCCCTGCAGGGAAACAGGAGCACTTATTTGGACCACTTTCATTCAGTTTAGATTCATTTCAATAAAATGTGATATATTATTATTGTCTTGGCTTTTGATATTCTATGCATATTTTGGTATACTTTTTTTTTCATTTTCTTCCTGGTGGCATTGAGTCATTTATATATTTTTTAATATTTGAGACTTGCAGGATTTTAAAACATCCAGAAGAAAGATTGCAAGTTACAGCCAAAAAAATTATTTTAACGAGACTCCATAAAAAGAGCGTTATTACTTTAGGTGGAAAAAAATTTGCATGACTTTTAAATCTTGTTTATGAAACAGGTCTCTGGAAACATTAAACATTTTAAATAGTTTAACAAATATAAAGACCACAAAAAAAAACTTTTTAGGTGACAAACCTAAAAAGCTTGTGCTTGTTTCTCATTTCAGATCTGATATATGAAATAACCCACTGCTTCTTCACCCTACTAACATTCAGACCATGGGCCGTAACAAACCATCGCAGTAGATTTCCATGCTCCACATCACAACAGCCAAAGATCAAATGTGTGATCTGAGAAATGAAAACCATAAAGAAGATAAACTGCAGCAGCGATCACTGCAGAGAAGGAGAGAGTGAGAGAGAAAACAGGTAGATAATGAAAACACAGCGGGTTTGAAGTGTCTTGTTACTGACAGACAGAAGCACTGGTCCTGAACATGTCTGTGGTTCAACAAGCCTCCAACACGGCAAACCCTTCTCCTTGGGACTGTCAGCCTTCAGCAGAGCACATCATCTCTCCATGAGGATTTCATCACATTATCCTAAGCCGGCTGAACAGATAGCAGCAACTGCAGCTGCAGCAGCTATAGCTTATGATCCACAGACAGACTCACAATCACCAATTAGAGCTATCACACACACTGTAATTAGCAAGAGCCCCTGATTTCAGCATGTGTAAAATGTATTCCTATTATCCAGATAACAAATAAGCACATTCATCTAATTACCTAGCATAGCACATGAGCTTAATTAAAGTTAATACATTATGATACTCCAAAATCCAGAGATTACAATGCTGCAAGGTTCCAGTTAATTAGAGTATTCATACATTGCAAACCTGAGATCCTAGTGTTCATCTCCCACAGCCAATTAAAATCCATGGTCAAAACGAGGAAAAAAGTTTCTGTATCTCTTCAAATTTCTCTGCAAGAATGCAAATGTGATAAATAAATTAATAATCCTGCAAACATGCAAAAATCAAATCTCCTTAGTTTCTTTTTAACACATCATGATCGCAGCAGCGAAATCAAGTCCAAATACTCCCATAAAGTGTTTTTGAAACAGACTTCCCACCTACAAGCTTCAAAAAGGTTGTTTAAATACCAAATTGGCCGGTTGCATAAAAAAATGATTGGCAGGTAGTTTTTTATAAATAATGTGAGGTAAATATGAAAGGAATGGAGCTTTTGGAGGTGTAACACTTACCAAATAAATAGTTACAATATGTAAGAATATCTTAAATTACAGTATACTCTTTATTGTATTATCAGTCAAATTCCAAATGACAAAGCACACTCAGCAGGTTAAAAATAACATTTATTCAATAAGCCTTAAGAAAACAAAAAAGAAGAAGGTCTGTCTCTGAATGTGCATATTTGTTTGAAATAAGCTTACTTTTACTATGTGAAGTTATTTACAATGGACAGAGTAGCCAGAAAGTGTACTCATGTTAAAGTCCTGATACTTTAGAATATTTTTTTTCAAGTAAAAGTAAAGAGTAAAATGTTGTAAAACTGCTCCTAAAAGTACCTTTTTTCTTTTTCAAATAGATACTCAAGTAAACGTAACTATTTACCACTCATCTTTGACGGTGTAGTGCCAACACTGTAAACAAAGCCTACCTTCTCTGTTCATGGAGGGATGATGTATGGCAGTATCTTACAGTTAAGATGAGGTGCCTCATCTTATCTCTACAGGGCAGCAACCTCAGTTTTAGCTTAGATCTGGCTGTGACAGTTCTAAAACTTTGTTCAGGCTTCAGAATTTGTCTTTCCTTGGACAGGCTTTTTCAGTTTTGCCCTACTGAAGTACTACTCTGGGCTGAGTGACAAATAAAGCTATTCTGAAAAAGTGATTTTGAAAGGCTTTAAAGCATCAAACTGTACATGACCTTTAACAATATTGTCAAGGTGTAATTCAGAAGGAACGTTACAAGGGCTCTAGATGTGTACCTGATGTTCGGCTATCCAATAATTCAGTTCTACAGATAATCTGACAGTTACTAACCAATAAATGTCATTTATATATAGGGAGAGAAATGTTATATTATTATATATGACCTTTCATTGGTAATATTGCTTACTTGTGCAAAAGAAAGTAACTGACATTCTCCAAGAGGAGGGTGAGCTTCTGGCCGTTGTATCCGAGCAGTAAAACTGAATTTACAGATTACGTTAGCTCTAAATTACACTCTGAATTACAAAGAATATATCAGTGTTTTCACTGTACTTATACAACTCAAGGGTTTCACTTTTTGTGCTGAATTATTTATTTTTTTATTTTTCACTTATAATTTACTGAAATACACCTCTGTAAATTACAATTAAATTTGTATTAAATGCAGCAAAAACAAAGATTTAGACAGAAAACTAGAAACTAATCTATCTGTGGGATTTGATTGTATTGTCTTTTTGAAGTTCCTTGAAATGATGTTAATTGGGGCTATATAAATACATTTACTTGAATTGAACTGATTTGTAATCCAGAAATGTTTTTTCCTTATTAAGTACTACGGCTCTCTTGATACTTTGGCTTTTATGTGTGTAATGTGAGATTTCCAGCATATTTGTTTATCAATAATTTCCCTCAGAAATTTAATTTCAATGACCCTTTGTGACTGTGACTTAGTAATTCTGTACAAAAAATAATGAAAGTGGTTTTGCTATAATTTAATGGTTATTTTTTCCAAACTTAATTATAATTATTTTTTACATATTTGTTGCAAAATAAGAAAAAAATTATTAAACAAAACAATGTTTTGAGCTTTAATTAATTGTTAAAGGCAATCATTCTTTTGCCAGTTTTTAGCATTTCAGTTTTATAAAAAACTGCTTTTTAAAATTAGCTTTTTTTTTATTTTTTTTTTTTTTTTTTTTTTTTTTTTTTTTTTTTTAGATTTTTGATGTTTTCAATAAACGCAAATCTAACATAATCAACAATTATCTCAACTGTGACAACCTAGCTTTAAAAACTGTGTTGGTCATTTACTAGGTCTTTCCTAACAGGAGCTTTTTTCTGCAACAGCTTTACTGAGCACTGAGCACTGCAAGACTCTTTTTCTACCACAATCTCTTTTTTACTTTAGAATTGTGCAACAGGACTGATTTTATGCAAAAATTCTAATACAAGAGAATTAAGTGAGAGGTCAGTACTCCAAGCCAGTGCATTTTCACCACCATTCTAATACCTGATCCAGAGGGATGCAGTGTTTCCATTAATAATCTAGACATCCTTTGGTTCCAAGAAGAGACTCTTAACAGTTTCTATAAAAAAATCAGAAGTGCCTTCAACACCTCTGACCCATTCTTGACATTTTATCTAGTGCAAGTTACTCAGTCATTTTTCAGTCCAATTCACAGTAATCTGGTCAGGACATGTGCACTCTCCAGCCCATGTACTTTATTTCCAGGAAGTTTTAAATTTGAGACAACTGCTACATGGTAGAAGGACAAATAATTCTTTACAGTAAACATTCTCCTTGTGTTGTTTGCTTATATTCGATTACCTATGGTATTTGCAACAGTTTTATGCTCAGTAAGGTAAAGCCCTCCTTTATTACTGAAATGTCTAGGGCCTAATCATTGTCAAAAATATTTTCTTGATAGAGATTCAAAAAATGCAGATATTTATAATTAAAATATAAAAACAAATATTTTACAGAAACAATAACATATGCATGCTCTGTCACTTTCTCATGAGCATGTATTTAATTTTAAGTTAAATTTGATGTTTGTATTGCCTGGTATTACTAAAAGTTCTCTTCAG
Source organism: Cyprinodon variegatus (assembly GCF_000732505.1). NCBI lineage: Eukaryota > Metazoa > Chordata > Actinopteri > Cyprinodontiformes > Cyprinodontidae > Cyprinodon > Cyprinodon variegatus. The sequence goes on from NW_015150647.1 coordinate 1,132,981, forward strand.
CTAAGCGCTGCTTTTATGGTTTCTACCTGTTTAGCATTCTTCGGACAAAGACTGGTAATCTCAGAATTGATCTTTTATTATATTTAAATCAATCTCATTTTAGATACATTAAATCATGATTATTTTCCCTGAAACAATTTGGTCACTCAGACCACTTATAGTACAAGACCTATGACTGAAACAACACCATATAGATCCAGTAGAAGACCATGCTAGTTGTTTATATATGTTTGATAATGTAAATGCTCAAATGCGTTGGTGATTGGGCAGATGGAAGGACAGACGGATGGGCGCGGGCGTACAGACAGACATGTTTTTCCTGCTAAGTTATTATAGGAAAAAAGTGATGAAATAAAGAACATAACAAAGCACTTCAAAACATAGAGCTAAAAGAGAAGAGCAAGCCGGTCTATTTATGAAGCTCATTAAAATAAGGAGGAGGGTAATATTGCCTTGTAGCATAGAATGATTACACTGACAGGGGTCTAATATGGTCCAGCAGGGCAAAATGGAGGCAATATAAGTGAAGAAGTTTAGACAAGCAATTTAAAGGATCAATGAGGTTGATTACTTTCATTTTCTAAAACCTACGTTTTTCAAAGAAAAAATAGGCATCTACCTATGAACGAACTCTAATCTACAAAATGGAATAGCATTTATTGTCACTAAATTTACCTTTTTTTTTCATTGAAAACTAAAGAACTACTAAGCCCGTAATTGACCTTCCCTGCTGATCTGTGTAAATAGATACCTTGTGGTGCTGTCTACATTAGCTGGGCATTATATTATTTTAAAAAGCAAAAATCTAAGCTGAAAACAAGAAGGTTGAATATATCACTGCAAAGTTCTTAAATTAGGTATACAAGGGGCATGCCTCAATCACAACTTCGATTGTCCAAAATTCTACTTATAGCTGACCTCATATTCTTCCTATATGATCCCTATTCCCCCCTTAACCCATCAACCTCATCCTTCTTCATCCCATCATCTGTATGGGTACTTTTTTCTCCTCTTTTCTTTCTTTTATCAGGGGTTGCTCTATGCAGACTTGAGACCGGACCTTTAAACCCACATCATTGAGGTGTGATCGTTAGTAGTGTACTGAACTTACACATCTGGCTGATGCATGCTAAATATTATGGAAATCTTCTGGAAATCTCTGAGTTAATTTTATGATAAACATTCTATATCACTACACATTTAATTACTAAAATAATATGTACAAGACAGTTTAAGATGTCATGTCTGCAATCATTTTTTTTCTATCTGTAAAAAAAATACAAAACTTTTTAGTTTACTAACATTAACTAAATCTTTTGCACACAGCTTGATATCACGTACAGTCCCTATGCTTTTGAGTGAATATATGTTTAAGTGCTGTATTAAAAGCTATAACAACATAAGAAATCTAATTCCAATAGTTGGCACCAGCTTAATCAAAGCTTTAGAAAAACTAATCCAAAATTAGACATGGAGCAAATTTAGTGAACTTTTAATTTGAGTCTAACAAACTAAGACTTTGTGTCACCAATGGCTATTCTTAGATGACTATAAACTGTATCAGTGACAAACGTCTGAGTTACAGTTAGCAGTGAAGCTTAACAGCAACATGAAATGTAACTGTTTCACTCCCATATGTTGGGAAACGTAGTCCAGATTGTGTATGTCTATATCAACCCCATTTTTTTTAATCTAATTACTTTTTTTACATGTACAGTCATCCTCAGACATCTGTTTATTTGTGAGTTGTTTGTTTTTTCTAAGCATGCACAGCAACATAACATATATGTCCCTTAATGGCTTTACAACTCCCAACATCCAGTTAGTCACACTAATAGAATTAAGGCTGATTTACAGTCAGAAACCAGGTAATCTGCGTGTACAGTATGTCGCAGTTAACACAGATATGCCCCCGCCCCTGCCGCAGACACTCTGCTGCACCTCTCCAAAATTGCAGGTGACCGAAGACAGGAGGCCTCTGATTGATCAAATCTAAATCCACTCTATTCTATACGCATTTCCTGTTTGGTACATTACCGGCTTTTTTTGTTTGTATGATCGCTATTGTAGAAAACGACTCATGAAGATGGACCAGCTAGAAGAGCGAGGTGCGCGAGAATTATGGTATCCTTTTTGCAACCCTGCTCTTTTTCTCCCTCATGTCCCTCTGTGGTCAAACGAACTTACCCCCACTTCCTCTCCACCCAAGCCGAATCTAGACCCACAGCTAGTTCATGATTGTCCCTCTTGCGTTGTGGGGTGGAATTACATAGCGCAGGCCAAGCTTCAAAATTGGGCATAAATCAAAAATGTCTGTGTCATACCTGCAACAAGCTTACTGCGACACACTACTGCGGGAGTATGACCAGCCCTTTAGTGTTGAAAACTGACAAATCTTAAAAAGCTGTTGTTTCAAACTGTTTATCAAGACAATGGAATAATGCCCCAAATTCCATCTCATAGTGTGTAAAAATGTTAAAGATTATTGAGAAAAAAATAAGGTATCACATTCCATTTCATTCTTAATTAAAATAAGCTGCAAAGACTCAACAAATCCTTTACATGGAAGGAAGTAAAGCATCCCAGGAGAAAACAAAACCCTTCCTCAGACCACTGGGACAGCAAACGCGGTATAGTAATCCGTCTTAGTTATATAGGAATGAGACTTGCTGACACAGAAGCAGACTGTGGCAGTCTATGCAATATCTGCAATACATTCTGATGCTGCATTAAACAAACTGATGAAATGCTTCAAAGGCTTATGCAAAGCGTAACCAAAAAGAGATCTTTTGATTTAAGAAATGTGACAACAAAAGTAGAAAGGTTTTGGAGGGCTGTTGATTTTTGTTCAGCAGATGAAATTCAAAAGCTATACCAGAATTCACCTGGATACTGGTGACCTCTGATCCTGAATATCAGGTGATAGTGTTTTGGACAGTCTGAGGGGGAAACAGGTCATGACAAAAAGATTCACTGATATGAGAAGCCTGTAGAGGGAAAAGAGCAGCGAGACAGGAGGGACAAAATCATCACTGCAGTGAGCTCTCACTCAGTCACCCATGGACCAGCCATGTTTACGGACCTGTCAGTTATGTGGTGCAGCCACTCCCAGGAGACACAGGCCACCAGGGTGATGAGAAAATAATAGCACCTTCTGTCAGAGCTTTAGGGGACAAGGGGTCTGATGGACATCAGTGGGAATTAAAGCCAGCCTTTGGGACACATCTCATCCCACACTTATATGTAGACCCTCCTGAACACCACTATCGATACTGGCCACTATATGTCTTGGTGACAATTCTGTGATAATGAGCTAAACTGGTCACATTTGAGTATTTCACTTTCTTTTTCCTATTTGCAAAGCACACAGAAATATACTATTTAGTAATATATGGAGGAGCTGGTATCTATAGCAATCTTTTGGAGAGAGAAAAGGCAAGGGCCTGGAAACGTTACCAGTCCATTGCAAAGGAAAAGACAGGACAAAACATGTACACACATTAACAAGGGAATTTAGAGATACCAGTCAACAGTTATGATTCAGACATTCGAAGCAAGGCAGACAATCAAACTGCTATTCCTGTGTATAACCTAATCTCAATACAAGTTATCAAAAAGCAAGATCTTAAAGACTAAAGGCTAATTTATTCACAATAACATCATCATTGGTGAATAATTCTCTAGGTCACAAAAAAAAGGCCATTCTATTCAATGTGCTAATCGCCAATGGCTCACTGGTGATGCTGAATGATGGAAAGCCTCCTCCATTGTTTGCAAAAATACACATGGAGTCTAAGACTGACAAGGGAAGAGTAAATTCAATCGAGTACATTTCAAAAAAAGAAAATGCAAAGAGATATAAAGCAGGGTTAGGCTATAAAACCATCTCCAGTCTTTTGCTAGGCAGTATTTAATTTACAAAAACAACATTTAGATTTTGTAAACCTACCAAGATATGGCTGTCGATGAAACTTGCTTAGCAAGGAAAGCAATATCAGAGAAGAAGTTGATAGATCAATGGAAAAACAGCAGAAATTCACTGCAAAGGGTCTTATTGACTTGTTGACACCCCAAATGTGTCACAAGGGGAATCTAACCCAGAAGAAAGCAGGAGTTTAAGAAAACAATAACAAACTTGTTTGCAGTTTACTTCAACCCATGTAGGGAAGAAAGAAAGAGCATATAAGAAGGTTCTGTTTTTATATTTGTAGTCTGTGTGTCAACATTTCTGACCAATATAATATTGGCCTGATATTGAGAGATTCCAAATAAGAAGCACAAAATTTCCTGCATGAAAGAAAATTGCACATGCAATCAATAGGTGTGTAGCAGGTGATACACAAAGATTGAGTACGAAATGCATAACAGGTGCAAATGGGGTTTAGACCACCCTCTTAACATGAGGACATTGCATGTTCAACTCAATTGCAGATACAAATACAAATAAAAACAATCAAAATAATGCACAAAATTTTTCTTCCCACTCCTGTTTATGAGGATATGGCTAAATTACATTTGCTTGATGATAAAACTTTCCTTTTTTATTTTTATTTTGAGTTCTTTTTTGTGCATTCGAAAGGAATAAATAAATGTGGTTGACTTGATCTGTCTCAATATTTTCAAGTCTCCCCAAATTTATCTTAACATTTTAAGAAATGAACAGCAATCAGTGAGTGTTTGCAAAATGGACATGCATACAGTCAGAGCATTGTACTTTTTCGCTTAACACAAGCCATTCTCCCCCTTAACTTTATATGGGATATAAAGGAACAGAGCCAGCGTAGAGTAAGTAGCCCCACTGGTGAAACACAAAATCAGAAACTGCTGCACCATCTATAAAATCTGACTCTAAATCAGGGTGAACCTCCATTAAAGGCTCGAACGATAGCCTAGTGAAGCTCATCATTAGTACAAACACTCAGAAATCATGGGGTAGCATCTGTTTTCTGCACATCCTCCCACATCAATGCTCAGAGACGCGGGCCTAAGGGAAGGGGGGTGTGCAGACGACTATTCCCTTGCCCCTCACCATGAATAACAATCGCTACCTCCAGGTAATTAAAGGGGACAAACGATGTCCACGGGGCCGCACCGAGCCCATCATTAGTAAGGCGCAACTACTCTAGGATGTGTACCCACACAAGGAGAAAGAGACTCCTCACACATCCATTCAGGAAGCATAATGACCATTGATTTTGACTTGTCTATGAGAAGGAACATTTCAACGCATCTATTGCACAGATTATTTCATGTGCCATTTTTCAGCTACCATTAACAATAAAGTGACACACACACACACACACACACACACACACACACAGGTTAGTGCTTTGTGCTCAGCTGCCTAAAAGAGGGTGTCTACTGCCTTTGTCTCTGCCGGGGGCCCAGACACAATGATGTGCTGCATAGTGATGACCCTGCTTCGGATACAAATCTCACAGAATGAATGTGGCACATGCAAGGCTTACAAAGACAGATGGAAGTTTACGAATGCACCGTACAAATTAATGTGCACACATGCACAATTAGAGGGTAAATCTAAATCCAATGAAAAATGAAACCAGATCGCACATCTGCAGCAAAGTCATGCAATCAAAAATCAGCTAAGTGTAAACTCTTCCTAATGTTATATGGAAATGGTTATCAAATACGGAGTGCTAAGCACGCACAAACTTTGAGCCTGTGTTTCAAGATACAGTCTAAATGTATATATATATATATATATATATATATATATATATATATATATATATATATATATATATATATATATATATATATATTAAGAAACAGTTTTACAATGTTGCGTTTCTGAATACATCCCCACACTTACATTTTATTTGATGTAATTTGTTTTGTTTATAACTCTGTTTTGCTATGGCATAGCTTCATCAATCTTTTGCAAAGTCATCCAGGACCAAATATTTGGTAGATACTCTCTCCAACACTACTGTAAATGTGTTCAGACCAAGATGTTTAAGAAATGAGAAGCTACTCATTGTCAGTTAAGGTTAAACAGCTTATTTAGAGCTTAATTTTTTTTTTATTTCTTTACTAGCTATACTTAGTTTTTCTCACAAGGGCGCAGGAGCCCATTTAAAGCAGTTATTGACTAAAATGTAAAAAACGCCTTGGAGAGCTTATCAGGCTATCCAGAGACAACCTTCTGCAGAAGCAAGGGGCAGACATTTTTAAAATGCATACCAGAAGTGCAAAGGGGAAGTAATTCAGTTAAACTTTCAAATCCATTCATCTTCTTCCACTTATCCATCAGGTTCCATGTTTGGGCTGGTGCCTTGCTCCAGACATACAACCACAGACACACACACCACTCACACCTAAGGGCAATTTAGAGACTCTAACTAACCTAACTATCAGCTTATGGACTGTGCGAGGAAGCCAGAGTACCCAGACAGAACCCATGGATGAATAGGGAGAACATGCAACTCCATGGAAAAATATCACTTTTGCTGCAAGACAACAGTTTTAAAAAACTGTCCCGCCATGGAAAAAAGCTTTTGATCCTTTTCAATAAATTATTTTAAAACTTAATGTGATTCCAAGATTTAGTTAATTTCAATATTCCCTTTGCATAAATGGCCCCAGACTGCTATTTGTAAAGAACACTGTTCTATGTTTACTGTCTGTTGTACTTGTCTCTATTTTTGCCAAGTTCTTTCAAACAGACACAAAAAAAAGTTCACACAGGATGTTTTGGAGAAAACCTATACCTAAGGTCTGTTTACCAAAAACTAATGTATTAACTTTGGTTGACACTACCCACCTGACCCTAATTCTACACTGTAAAAGACAACATTTAGTTAAAAATTTAAGGTTATTAATTGATTAGAAATTTAGGGCAGAACTCCTATATAAACTCCTATATAAAATTGATAAAATCATATCAAAATAATTTAAAGCAATTTTTAAATATATCTCAAATTGTTATAAGTTTGTTGTATTTAAAGGCTCAGTGGTTTCAATTTCAAGTCACTATTATACCAACATTTATATTTATGAGTCACTTATTATTATAATTTTTTTATGTATTTTAACTATGGCAGGATTGGTCCTCCATAAACTCCATCCTCATCAACTTGCTGTTTATACTCAATTTTAATTTTAATCAATTGGAAAAGTGTTGTGAAGTGTTAGATCACAAAATAATGCATGAAAATATATTTAGGGTGAGTCTGCACATAGAAATTAAGTATTTGAAAGAAGAGGAGACTCATACGAATCAGTGTAACCTCACTGACTGATTTTCTGACCATGGGTATGACCAGACAACTGAATCAGCAAAGTTGCTGTTATAATTAATCAGATCTATCAAATCTTACAAATCAGAGAATCGTAAGAAATGGATCACTGTGATGTGGTGGTTGATTATTTAATCAAACCTCAATGTTTAACCTAGATAAAAAATAACAGTGTTCTCAGTTAAAAGTTTTGTAGAATATCAAATGAAGAAATGCATGATTAACATGGAGAATTTGGAAATGTGAGGAGCTTACCGTCTCTATTTAGCTAAGCCTACTCAAGATTATTAATTCCATGGAGCTATGCAAACTTGAAGTGCACAACTTGCACATATTAAAATTTTTAAGTTCACAAAATAATCTTTTTGAGACAATTAATTTTCATACTTTTTTAAGTCAATTTAATCCATCTTAGATATTGGAAACTATGATATTGATGGATCAGAAACCTAAACCTTAAGCCATTAGATTTAATATCACTTCATTAAATTCCCGTGGGGACCAACTTCTGGTGTGTATTGAATGTTTAATAAGGCGCCCTTCCCTGCAGAGCAATACTCTTAAGTAAATCAAGAGACACACTGGACAAGCAATCATACCTACATCACTCCTGCCTAAGGAGAATTCCAGGCGTAATCAATAAACATAACATGCATGTCTTTGAACTGTGGGAGGAACCTGGAGTATTTGGAGAGAACCTGTGCATGTACAGGAAGAACGAACTCCATGCAGAAAGATCTCAGTTATTATCAGACCAAAATGGAAGCTAGGTGAAGACAGGCAGGTTTGTTTGTAAACATATTTCAATAAGGAGACAATTCAACATAATATGGATGAAACATATTTCCTGTCACTAGCCCTTTACCATCTCAGCTCACATTTCCAAATGTGTTCAGGTACAGGACAGCTCTGTATAAAATACACGTTAAAACTCTTCAAAATGAAAAGCACCCCACTGCCTCCCACTGGGATTCAAGCCGTTTTATGGCTTTAAAAACCTGATAAATAATGCAACACTTTACCACAAGAGGAAACACAAAATAAAAGACCACAGATACCCTGCCAAATGCCGGGTAGAGTGGGTGCCATTGATGTAGAATGTGTCTGGCTTTTTACACAGAGTTTTATGACAATACAAGTGTGTTGCTGCAAGGTAGGGGCTAAGGAAATCAAGATATGGCACATTGCAGGGCAGGGGGATGAATTTTCCTCTTGTATTATGAGAGAGAATTTCTTTACCTTACTCAGATGTGTACATGTAATGCTGTGTGTACATGTAATGCTGTATTCAAAATATGCACTTAAATCAGAATCTCAACATAAAATAGCTTTTAAAACAATAGCATTGGATATGCAAAACGTGTTCCTTTTTTTCTTTTTCTTTGGTTTGTACTATATATTTAAAATGAAGTAACATACCTCGTCTTTCAAACTTAATGTACTCTTAGCTGTGTATTTAGGGATAGGTTTTCTTCGCCTGGTTTTTAACTCCATCCAGCTCCCTATTTTATCTAATGTCTCTGCTAAAGAAAATCTTCCCAACAGCACAATACTGACTGCATCATCATGGATTATGGTGTGTGTTTTCTGCCTTTAATAGATATTTGGATGCAGACTAAAACACAACATTTTGGTGTATTCTGACCAAAGTATCATTGTCTTGTGGCTTCGTGCTTAGTACATCACTAACAGTTGTACTGTCAACAGGTTCTGTGTATTGGCTGTTGGTCTCTGCCTCTTCTCTAGAGTTACTACTGGGATTTGCTTTAAAGATTTGGCGTTATTGTCATGCCCTTTTCTGATGAAGTCTTGAAAAGTATTATTTAAGATCTTTGAAGAATTATAAGAATGTGTTACTTGTTGTGTTGGTTTTACAAAAAAAAAAAAATAAAAATAAAAAGGTTTTAAGGGGTTTAAATACTTTTTAAAGGTTCTATATTAGGTTGGAAAACATTTGGAATAATTTTCCTCCAGAGACTCTTTTTTTTTTATTGTTTTGTATTTTATATTTACATTATAATAACATTCACTCCTTGTTTTAGATTTGACATTTCATTTCGGTGTGGCTTTAGTACATTTTTTAAAGTAAAAATCTTAAGCATCTTCTTTGAAGGGAAAGTGTTCTGAGCAATTACATGAGGCATTCAACAGCTGAATGTAAGACACGCTCATGCTGAGCTTGCTGACAGATCAAGCACTTATCATTTCATAGGGAGGGATTATGCAGTTTACAGCATGAATAATCTTTGAAAAGAACAGCAGTATTCGTTTAAGTGTTTCCTACAACACTGTCATATTTTCTAGTTTGTTACGAGGAACACAATGAAGACAGGAATTCAGGATGAAAGTTACCAAGTTGTACTTCTGTTTTGATGTAATGACACAAAATGTCTGCTGTGATTCATATTGTTTCTGTAACTGACTGTAAACACTTTAGAAACTTCTTTTATTTTTTATAAGCAGGTGGCATTAAGACCAGGAGCCCCTCCTCATTATGTTTTCTTCTTTTTTGTTAAATTGTTTACATCGCGCACAACCTTCCATTTTGTCCTGTGGTAGAGGTGGGTGTTGGTTATTTTTTTATCTTAATACCTCCAGTGTATTTATAGATTTATGAAGTTCATATTAGTTGTTATTTTCATGGTAATATACAAATCCATTCCATCATTTAATTAAATTAACTACAGTAGCAGGAATATAGAAAAGTGTTGCTGTAAATTGTTGTTTGTTTAGGACTTGGATTGGGCTCCCTATAACGTTTTTTGCTGTATGTTGTTCTCTGAACTGCCCTTTTTGCTCAATTAAGTTATATGAGTATTTTCGAGTTTGTTAATAGAAACAATATCTCTGGACAGAACTTGGCAAAAAAAAAAAAAATTATAAATTCTCCACCCCATCAACATGGCATGATGCACTAAAGACTTGAAAGTAAAAATCTCTGGAGAAATTCAAAATTTTCATAAATGAAAGAGTGAAAACCATAATTAAATATTATCATCTTGTTGTCTATGGTGTATTGAAATATGTTTGTTTTGTTTTATTATTTTGTTTTGTATAACCATGTATTTGATAAACTGTTTTGGCCAGGTCACTCGTGGAAAAGAGGTTTTAATCTCAATTATATCTTACCTGGTTAGGTAAAAGAAGCTAATCTAGTCTATTTAGGTATATCATGTGAATAAAAGGTTTATTTTAGTTGTGCGACACAGTCGTCTGACCACCATTTTGAAAGATTTTCCTGTGGGAGAGGCTTTGGAGCAGCCAGATTTCTTTTCAGTGTTTTTCTCATGAGAATAAAGAGAGAGGATCCATCCCTTTCCGAGGTATATTAAGTCAAGGTCTAATCATTCACTATTAGCCAGTACAAAGGGCAAACAGCTAAAATGAAAACTTACAAATCTTGAAGAGGGCAAACGGGACATAGAGTATTAACAGAGTAACTGAGCGTAATGGAAAATTACTGCAGGAAACAATAAAAAAAACAGGAGCATAAATACTGGGCTACTGGAGTTGAGGATGATAATGAATGCAGGTGAGATAATCATGGGATTAGAAACAGCTGTGGGGGACTAAAGAGAGTAAGGGAAAGTGAACCTCTAATTCAAAGAAAACTAAACTAGAAAAATATTCAATGAAACATTCAAACTAAAAAAAATAAAATAATAACGTAAAACCAAAACACCCCAAGATCATACCACCAAGTGGTAAGCAGTAATCTCCCATCTTTGCAGAAAACATTTACTACAGTCTGGAAAAAAACTGAGAATGTGAACCAGCAACAGGGATCATGCTTTGTGTGTGTTACATCACTGCAGTTCTGCACTGAATTCATCTGAAGAGAAATCAATAAAAACACCCTCTGCTACACTTTTTATATAATAAATTTCACACTCAATGGAACTCTATATCAGTTTACCATCAGACACTTGTTCTGAAGCTTCTTCTTTAGGAGTGACTTTTCACAAAAAATGTAAAACAAAAATGCTCAGCCATAAATAAATTAAAACAAGAAATACATCCCTCATACACAGTTGGACCTTGCAGTACTCCACATTTAGTATAAATTAGGTTTATTTACAAAATTAAAGATTAGGAGCTTTTAGTAATTATGAGTTATTAGTAATTATACTGAACAAATTATACAAAACAAAATACAAAGTGTCTGTAGACGATTATTATTTAATGACTTTCAGGACAAGCATCTTTAGTTCTTAGCAAATCCTGTTGCTGCTAAGACCTGTTGCTTAACAGCCACGACCCACATTTAAAAAAAAATTAATGATTAATTTAGCCAAAACCTGAAAGTCAAAGGTGTCCTGTTTTTTACAAACCCACATTATATCTGAAACAGAAATTTACCCCTAAACTGTTGCTATTGGTTAAAAAATATTGGCTCCTTTATGCCTCTAGGGACCGACTGGTGGGCAATGGATGATTAATCATCTAAGTCGAGTAGCTTATGAAAGTGATTCTCTGAGATGCACTTAGGATCACTGTTTATTTGGAAGGTCCAATAATTCCCAACCTTCAGTTTCCTTCCATGCAAACAACATTTTCTCCAAGGAATGTTGTGTGCATCATTAAGCAATCACCATGCTCACTACAGTATATTCATGGTATCATATAAGCATATGCTTTATTCCATCAGACAGCAGACTACAGTTCCATTACACTGTTTGATAACTAGCAGTGTGGATCCTGTTGGTCAGGCATGGAGGCGATCTGCCCCTTTAATATGTGCCTTATAATGGAAACTTAAATCTAAGTGCCTGTTGCCACAGTTTTGCTGCAATTCTCTTTTAGTCTGTTTAGTGTTGACCACCTGGCTGTACAGGAATCCAGAGAAAGCCTTTGATTTCTCTTTCAGTCTTGTTCAGTGGAAATGAAATATTTTGCAGCTTCTGTTTTTAGCATTAGAAAATGTTAAAAAGTTTCCAGAACTATAAATTATTTTGCAAGGCACTACAAAAAAGTCAACCTGAAGTAGCACTGTGCACATGCATGTAAGCACTTTGAGACGGATTTGTATACAGCCATCCCCAAAGTACTTATCAGCACAAAACTCCACAAGGTGAGGAAAACTGAGTTCTATTTACACAAAACACAATTTCTTTGAGAGGCAATCATAGATTTTTTAATCTCCACATCTTTGATCATCACCTTCCGTTCTCACACTGCTGGCTCCATTCTTATATTTTTTTTGCTTTCCCTATTGGTGATGGCTAAATCTGTTTTTCTTTTTCTCACAGTATCGAACAAACTCATGTCAATAAAACTGTTTGCTTCATCCAAAAAACTCTCACAAATTGTATACAAATATTTGAAATTAATAATTTTTAAGGCAAAATTTGTGATGATTTAAACCAATATTATTTTGCAGTGGACCTTTATGGGGACAATAAAAAAAAGGAAACGTAAAAAGAACTCATTATTTTCTTTCAAACATGACTAATTGACTCATCAACAAAAGTGACTTGCATGCCATCCACAGGGCACCCAAAATGACAGCACCATGTGAAAATGATGAGATCTCATGATGACTAGCAGCACTCGACCTTTTGCATTTGAGGTCAGGTGTCGGAGGGAATAGGATGTCCATGATCTAGGAGTGACAGCCTCAGGGCTCTTTGGGGAGAAGCCACAGACAGGAAATGTGCGGGGAAACTTGAGTTTTTCAATCAGGCAGCCTTGCAGGACACTGGTTTTCATGAGTTTTGACAGAAGAATGAAAAATAAAAACAATAAAATGAAAATCAATCCTCATCAAGCTTGGGGCGTTCAGGTGTCTTTAGGATGCAGGAAGATGAAGGAGAGGAATGGCAACTTCCTTTATCATTTACACCTGACAAGAGGCTATTATGTTTTTTTTTCAAGTGTCTAGACAGAAATGTCCTCGATGCTAAAAAAGTTTAGGTTTTTCATTTTTCTTAGATCTCTTTCAATCATATTACTGAATCTGTGAATATAAATGAGCGAGAATCTTTTACGAACAGGAACAATGACTGCAAGCACAGCTTTATTCGGCTCTGAAGTTCTGATGGATTCATGTGTTCAGCCCGTGTCTCTTTGAAAGAATCATTATTCACACATTAGTTAGTGTTGTTGGTTTATCTCACTTGGTAATAATGTCTTCTCCATTTTTCTGCTTCCTGTCTCATTTCCCAAATATCGCCATAATCCTGTTAGATGAAATCTATTAATGTTGTGCTTCAGACTGCCACACAGAAATTTCCATGTCTGCCGATAAGCCCCAAATTTGCCATGAAGGCATATCTGGTTTTCCTCTCTGGATTAGAAAGACTTATTGAGACAACCACAGATGTGTGAGCGGCGGTTTGCAGTATTCAACAAGCAAACAAGCACATAAAGCTACTTTTTTGGAAACCCCCACCCCACCTCCCTTGAGAAAAAAATTGAAATTCTCATTTATTTCTGCAGAGCTTTACAGTATTTCATCACAGTTACAGAACCGATTTTCACCAGTTTGATGCAAGTTAATGCCTTTTTATTCAACAATTTCTTTTGATAACGAAAATGTATTGAGTGTGTTGTCTGCTGTGACAGAAAAGAAAAAGACAACACATTACTAAAGTAATTAATTGTTAAAACATTAAATAAATAAATCATAGCATGATGTATAAAGTGTTCTTTTATGTTGTAGGCATGGTATGTATGTGCTAACTGTATAATGATCTTAATTCAAAATGACACAATTCTATTCTATGATTGTATATTGATAGTGGAACATGTCTGTCAGGGTTTATCACTACTGCTGCTAAATACACTGATTATTGTATTTATAAAAATGCAACAATGCTATATATATTTTTCATTTAAATGCACAAATAAATACAACTATGGAGAGAGCAGCATTTATATCTACTAAAACCAAAAACTGGTTAAAAAAGAAAACCAAAATATTTGCACTTTTAGTCTTTATTAAGTGAAAAAAGTATAAAAAACTTTAATAAGCTGGTTTAAGGACTGTCTGCTGGTAGACAGTCTGCAGCCTATAACTTGCCAACTATGAAGATTGATGGTGGCACTACAGTGGTTTTTACCAAATGGCTGTTTTCTTTGAGCATAAATATTCAAAAGCAGCCAAGTCTATCTTTAAGAAGCATTCTTTCATCCATATGGTGGTCACTAAAAAATGTTGGGATGACAAACCCCAAATGATTGTTATAATACATATTAGATCTTAATCATATGTAGAGTAGGGGGCAAAGCTTAGGATAAGTAACTGACGTTTGAAATTGAAATTGTAATAGTATTAAGGACACAACAAATGATGTGAAAACAAGTACACAGATAAAGAAAACAAATGTATGTTGAGAAATGTACAGTAATAGTGGCGGGGTTGGGATTTGGAGAGCAGTAGGATGACCAGCAAATATATAGTAGCCGTTGCCCCATTTTCTCCCCCTTGGTGGCGCCACATTATCTTTTCGATCAATTTACTGTAAGAAAATAGCAAATGACTTGTGCTTCTTTGAGAAGTGACTTGTTCTCTAAATCACTCCTGTCGTTTACTGCAGAGACCAAATAGTAGAAAATAGTAGCTCTCCACCTGTGTATGAGATCACTATAGATATCTCCCTGACGCCAGGAGTGTCACATTAACCATGTAATTTATTGCGTAAATGCGGGATTTTATCCCCTTTTTTTCAGTTTTTACTAAATGATGATTATAATCAGTTATATATTGTTTATAAGGTTGCGGTTTCAACGTAAAACGGTTTTATCTCTGAAGTCCAAAAAAGCAAAAAATACACAAAATAAGAAAAAAAAAAAAATTGCATTTATGATAATATACATATAACTGATAAAACTGTACAGATGCACACTTTCATTCAACGTCTGATACCCGCTGGGATCCCATATTACTTCTCGAAATCAGCGCCCAAACAGGAGGGAGGTTCACCTTTAACAGATTCGGTGACAAAGAGAAAGATCCTAACGTTTTGCTTTTCGAAGCCCACATGTCTGCCTGTTTAAACGACAGATTGTGTGCCCATCTACGCCTTGTTTCTTTCTCCTCGTTCCTCGCTGCGTAAAGCCATGTGGCCAGCTGGGAAACTTTCAGCACCACGGGAAAAGAACAGCTCCCAGAAAGCCGTGAGTCCTGTCAGTCTGTCAGTCAACAGGCTGCGTTGACAAGTAACGCAGGCGCTCATAAGCACACACCATGTAAGCTGCAAAATGTTATCAGAATCAATTATCTGATGCCATTAGAAACGGAATCGTTTAAACATTAAATTGTGGGTTAAAGTGTCAAAACCGTAAAAGAAGTTGCACTAAACTTAATGACAAACATTTACGCATGTTCCATATTCTGGTTACGCCATCTCTGGAGCCCTATCTTTCTCATAGTGTAAGAAATTGCACCAGCAAGCAGAGTTTATCTGTAAGCTCTGATGGCTTCTTTCTAAGTGCACTCTCTAACAGAAAGAAAGCGTTACTCACCTCTCCAGAACGACGGAAAGATTCAAACAAACCCCCCTAAAAGAAGAACAGCTCCATAACGACGGCTTGGTAAAACTTTTGTTAGCAGCGCGCTTGGATGAGAACGAGAACAGCAGAAAGATGAGGGGACTCTTCAACTAATGACAGAGCGGCTTGAGCCGGCGAAAAACGTCTAGGGAAGGATCATTTTTTAGAAAAAAGCAGAGTCCATTGACATTTCGTATCCTTTCCATAGAAAAAAGAATATATCCTAAGCCATTATGCGGACTACAGTGCAGTTAGAGCAGCGACGGAGAGTGGAGAGCCAGGCGCATACAAATGCGTCCATGCTGCTTTTGCAGAGAGCAGCAGCATCAGCCTCTCTGGGTCCTAACGCTGCGCGCAAACAATGCCATCGGAATCAATCTCTTTTTCAAACACACAGGGTTCGGTTCATAAGCAAGATTTAAATAAAACCAACAAAATAAAAATTGATTAGTGAATTTCAATGCAATAGAGATGCGTTACTATGCAACCTTCATGATTATAGGTTAAAATAAAGGGTGAATTCCCCAAGACAAAGAGGAATGATATTTTCCTTTGTTTTTGATAATCTTGCATGAAGATTCTAATGCGAAATATCTATGTTCTTTAAAGTTAAGTAGTTGAACATTAAACAACACATGTTGGTATAGGTACAACTGTGTTTTAGAGCTATCCAAGAAAATTAAACTGTTGCCTCCAAAACACTATAGGGTATAGAGGCAAATTTCCTCCACAGAGCATATTTGTTTGTATCATCGATTTAGAAACCCATCCAAAAGTTTACTTAATTTAGTAATTCAATATAAAAATATTAAATGTATAGATGAAATGTACACATATTGATATCTTAAGAATTTAAGTCAATTTAGATTGTTATCACTTACAGGTAATTAAACCAAGAGCTTACTTTACAATGGATGACAAGCAACTTTACTAATGATGTCATCGGAGCCTTCCTTGAGACAATGGGACCTTGAGAATATATATATATATATATATATATATATATATATATATATATATATATATATATATATATATAAGACAATTCATTTTTACCTTTCAGTGTACTGAGGAACAGTTTCATTATCTTTTGTATAATTTTTCTTAGGACAATTTTGACTCTCTGGTTCAGGGGTTGTTAAAGACAAAAAAGAATAAATGTGAAAGAAGACACAAGAAAAGAAGAAACAAGAAAATTAAACAAGTTTCTGTATTTCTGGTTCATGTCTTTGTGTGGTGGCTTTTAAAGCTTGTTCCCTAGCTGGTCTCAGCAGAGAAAAATTTCCCAAGGTCTTAAAAAGTCTATACCTTACATCCTCTTAAGGATGAAGTTATTCATGCACCTCTGCTCCTTCCTCTGCCACACCTTTTCCTTTAACTTACCTTTATTCATATTATTTATATGTTATATACAACACTCCATTTTCTTTAGCAATACTTTTTTGTTGCTTCCTGTCCTTGCAGGGGATATCAGTGGACATCTGTTCTAAGTTTAACTATTCCCCCATGATTAAGTGGAGGCCGTAGCCTTTCTGGAGTAAAACATTCTCAGTTTTAAGATAAATTGAATCAGAGATTTCTATTGGCTGCAATCAGCCAATTACTAAGACTGCTTGATGAGTACAATGGGTGAAGGGTTATACTTATTTACTGCTTTTATGTATTAAACAGCACATAGCTGTTGTGAGAGTCTAGAAAATATGTCCTTAAAAAACAAAAAAACAGAAATGACAAATTGGTGGATGATGGGGTAAACTGGAAATTTGCTTAAATTCAGGTTCAACCTTGACTTAAACTGCAACAACTGATGAAATGTTGTAGATTGAAGGACTGCATTTCAAACATGGCCCATCATCATTTCCAAGGGTAAGGGAAGGTAAAATGATCAGATGGACAGTTGCACTTTTCAAACCCATTTTACTCTGCACTGAGTGTTATCATTTTGATGCTGTTGGCTGGCTTGATGTTCATTTTATTTACCTGTCTAGCTCTGCTTGTTACTCATCACTGCTCATCTGATTCACCTGTTCCTGCTTCTATCTAAACTTCTTCGGCACAGTCATCAGTGCCAGATTATTCTTGAGCCTTTGGTGTTGAGAGTTTTCTAGTGTTTCTATTCTGTTCTGATTGACTAATCCTTATCCGTTATTTGGTCCTTTGAACCTGCCTGCCCCTGTCTGATCTGTTTGCCTGATGTGTCTTTAGACCCCTGTTGGATTCTTCTGTTGCTTGAACCTGGATCTGCCTCTTGACTTCGCCCTGTGGATTATCTTCCCTTCCTTTTTCTGCCCAGATCTGATCTCCTGTCAGCTCTGCAGCCTTCTAGGCTTTCGCATCTGGAACTCCGACAGCATCCGCTGTGTTTTGTCAGATGAACCGGCTGGAATCATCCTTGTTCTCTGGGCACGGACTGTACTGTCAAACCAGGTTAGTGACTCACGCGCTCATGATCATCCTCTGTCAGATTATTGTAGTCAATAACCTGGGTTACACCTCGATAGATGTTCCTGCCTCAGAAGCCCTAGCCGCTCCAGCCGCCACTGCAAATTCGTTCAGTCATTTTTTGAATAAATGCTTTATAAGTATTCCACTGTCTTTCTTGCCAGAATTCTGGGTCTTACCTTCTGAGCCATTACATTGTGAGAGTTATACCTGCACATGCACTGAGATAAGTGGATAAAAATAAACAAAGTACTCTCTAATTACAAACATCTACAATATATATAGATAGTTTTATCAACTTTTCTCCATTCTCTGCATTTCAGAACTATTTTTTAATATATTGCAGATCTTAAAATACTGTATAAAGTATCATAATATCCAAACTATCACATATTTGAGTGTACAAGGGGTAAGCAAGAAACAGCTTTATTCTATCAGCTTTACGCATATTCATTAGTTTCAAAATTAAGCCCTACACAAAAGGCTTGTATAGCAAGCATAGTATTTCATGGTTTACAGATTATTTATATATGATGTGTTTGGCTTGAAGCGTAATTTTCTCCCTTACCTCAATGTAAAAAAAAAAAAAAAAGAAAAAATTCTCCCAAGCACAAAAGATTGGCTTCAAAATTCAATTTCTGTATTAATGCATTTATGTATTCCATCATTCCCTCGAATAGCCTAATGCATTATGCTGCCGGTCTCTTTTCTTCCTGCATCGGCTATTCACTTACTGGACCGTTTTTTTTGTTCCAGTATTTGTACTTTTTCTTTCTTATGTTTCTTTAAAATCTCATGTTTTTCTAAGAGAGTAAATATGAATATGACCTCTGCTCCTGTCAATCATGAAACAGGCAGACTGTTTAAAGGAGGCTAATTTAAGTTACCTTTTATCGTGCCATGCATCTCAAGGTCTGTATGGCCCTGTGAGGGAAAGAGGCACTGTCCAGAGGGAGTGCGGATAAAGGATCAGTCCTAATCCTACTCTAAAACTCATAATCCAAAGAAGCATTTATAGAGAACTATATGTTTGCTTTCTGAATAAAGGCTTACAATTTTGGGCCAGTATATTTTACACTGGATTTCAAGATCCTTGCTGGGCATTTTACATCACAAAATGCCATTTGCATTGAATTATAGCTTCTTTTTTTTTCAACCATAGTGTATTAACTAACTGGGAAATGTTTTTAATTTAATTTAACATTTTGCTGCATACTGACCTATGCATTGCCACATATTGTTTTTATTAGCATGGTTTTATGAACAGTTCCATAGGCAAAACCTTTTATAGGCACCTGTTTGTTTTCAAAAATACAATAAAAGTTTCATTTAAAACTGCTGTAAAGGATGTGACAACAATGACAAAAAAGGGAGTCATGGCATGTCATGGCAAGTCTATAGAGTCATGGAAAAAATCATCAGTCCCTCTTTGTAGTGATATTATGAGATGAGCCAAGGCATCGAGGTGTGTGTCAAGTTATGGAGGGGGCGTTTCCCAGAAGTGCGTGTTGAAACGTGATTCATTTAGTGAAGGGGCCAAAATTGATGACGTCCGAAGCCTCTCTACCGTGATACCAAGTGACCGCTTTGGGAAGTGGTTCAGACCACATGAAAACTTCGACAGGCCTTTAAACAGCCTCACTACTGAGTCAAGATGTGTGAGTTTGTAGGAGAGTTGCTGTAAGTTGGATAGAGTTTGGATATATTCTAACAATAGATTGGTTGGAAAAATAACCAATCTAGTTGGTAAAAACTATTTTGGTTAGATTAAACAATTTAATGATCAAAATGTGAGCAAGCCACTGATTACAGTTGTAGCATTAGTTTTGAGTAGTATTGCTTTATAATCAACAATTACCATTGCCTGTGGTGCCAGCTGTAAGACATGTACTCATAATCCTGACATTCGTTCGAGATCTACCTTTGACTTTTGAAAGATGCGATAATACTTTAAAAGTATTTTGGCTAATGTTACTAATTTGTATTGGTTTGCCCTTGTATAAATATAGAATGGGTAAAAACACTGCCAAATTAGATTGGTTGGTTTGGCTAAAAGACTGGTTGAACACATAACTTCAAACCTGATTAAAACCAAAAACTGTGGAAAAACTATGTGTTGAAACTATGTTTGAATAAAAAGGACTAACACCTTTCATTTTGCTAATCATTGCACAATTTGCACAAACACTTTCAGTGTCTGCTTGAGCGTATTTTACTAAAATGCCAGAATAAAGTGTACCTTAAATGAATGGTCTATTCTAAGACATTTTACACAAAAAAATGTACAAAAGATTTTATTATACACCCCAATCATTAACAATTTTAAAGGAACTTAAATAAGAAAAAAAAACTATTGCAGAAAATTCCAGATTACATTACTAAATGTAGTTATTCATCCCACCAGTAGGAAGCTTCATGAACTGGGGGATTGTTGAAGCAATTTGGCCAAATTCAATGCCTCATGAGGCTTCATCTCACCATCACAACTCTGCTATTTCTTCAATTAGAAGTTATAAGTGTAGTAATCAAAGACTCAAGGAGCAAGACAAAAAATAAGCAGGTGTAATTTTTTTCTTTAAAAGTAATTATTCCTTTTAAAAACTTAAAAATACCTTTTTTAATTAAGAGCAGAGCATTATGTTTTGATTTCCCGCGTTTTGTTTCTAGCTTTTCTTAAAGTCCCTTCTGTCAGGTTGATTGCAGGTTTGAAGAGGACCCAAATGCAGAGACAGAAGCTGGGGTGGTTTTTTGTAGATTCAATGCAAGACTAGGGTAATCAGCAGATTGGGAGCAGATATGGACAGAAGAACCTAGAAGGGAGCTATCGGAAGGAGGCTGACACAAGGGGGCAACAGAGGGTAAACAAGTAATACATTAGAACTAAAATACAACCAAAAACAACTAGAATAAAACAAAATTGAAATTAAACCAATGAAAACTCAAAAAGAAAACTTAGACAAAACCAAAACAAGGACACCTTCACTGTAACATAAGTAAGCTAGCACAATAAAAACTGGTTTGGAGGCAACCAACTTCATTCCTGATAGAAGGACACTCTGGGCACAGAGGTTTAACAAACCTCTCACCCTTTGTTAGGATGCCTGGGTGTTGGAGTTTTGGGGTTTATTTTGGGTTTATTTTTCATTATCATTATTCCTAATTTCTATTTATCTTATTTATTATTACAATTTCTTAATGTACTCCTGATCCATTTGTAACATTTCTGTAAGATCTAGGTTAGAGTTTCCATCTGGGTTTCTTTGTATCTCAGTTTAGTCTCCTTTGTATTAACTGATATTCCTCTCTCAGCTTCCCTGCTTTCTTTCTCCCTTGGCCACAACTCATTTAATCCAATAAGCTACAGTATTTTAGTTTAGTTGTAATTTCCCTAACCCTTCCCAAGGATATGATCTTTGTAATTTGTATTGTTCCCATCTCGATTCTTCTGTTATATTGCCCTTTTTGTACACAGTTTGCATGTAAGCCTTTGTATTTTTTTTTCATCGTACAATTTTAACTCACCATGCTGCTTTTCATAGTTCTGTCTGTCTTTTGGCCTCACATCTGTATTTGTTAATCCCAACCAAAACAAACAAAATATGCTTTTATTTATTTTTAATAGCTTTTATGTGATTTTTATTGTTAACTTGAATGACAGTATTTGACAAAATTTGTCAATATATTACATGCGTAAAAATAACAACTTCGAAAACTATGTATGATCTATGGACATTCGAAGTTGCTCATCATTTTACACCAAATGGATTTGTCATCTTGTATCATCAAATAAAACAAATATATTACCAAGGCATAATATTTTCTCAAATTTTTTCATATTAAAACCAATGTCTAATGTATTTACACAAAGTGGATGAAAAGGGGCAAACAGTGTAAAGTTGTTGTGCATTTGTGTTTCGCCACCTTAGGATCTGATCTTCAGATGGTTTGTGCGCTTTAAAGCAGGTTTAATTTTTTTCTTTTTACGTGGAGTAGCCCTTCAAACATGTACAAAGTGACTTGCAGTCATAATTCAGAAAAAAAAGCATGTGCAAACTTTTTTTCATGTATGCCTTGAATATGCGGATCATAGTCTAATTACAAAGTTGTGCAACATATGCAATTTACCACATACATTTCTAAATCAGACACTCTACTCCGGCTTAAGTTTTGTGTCTTTCAGGGGCAAACAAGAAAGAAAAAAAAATGCAGTCATTTTTCCCAGAAAAGAGGCATTTGCATAATGACAGAGGATGGAGAAAGATTCTGGACAAATATTAACATTTTGTGACTGTGAAAAATAGCAATGGTAGAAAAACATCTGTGCAGATGGGCACAAATAAACTGAAGTTGAATAATGTGCAATTTAAATAAAATATTGAATGAGCCTACAAAGTGACATGGGAGAAGAGTTAAAACGGGCATCTATTACTTCTAACAATACGATTTTTTTATCTCACTTAATTTGACATACCACAAAGAATGGTTGTGTTTTAAATGTATTCATCTGTTTTAAGACATACAAACTAACAAAAACAACTTCCTAATGTTTTAAGGAAAGGCAGACAAGGCAAGTTTATTTGCATAGAACAATACATGGACAATTCAAAGTGCTTTACATGAATTAGATTTAAAAAAATAAATAAAAAGCAGAATAAAAGCAAAAACATTGGGAAACAAATACGAAATTTAATGAAATTTAAGAAATTTCCTTTTTTCTGTTTCTAACAACTTCTATTTTTTTCTTTTTCTTTTAGTTTGTGTCTGCTAGAGATATGTTATCTTTGTAAAGTGTTCTAAAAACATTATTCACTAGCATTTCTTAAATCATTTTAATTATTATTATCTCCAACTACATGGCTTAGAACATCACATTTCTTTTATAACCACTCTCTACTGCCTTTAGAGCTTGCAGTCTGCTCATTTTATTGGGCAGAGCCAAATTTGCATGTCTTGGCATGTGTGCACCAATGCTTCTAGATAACCTGCAACACACCCACTTATTGCATGTACCCAAAAAGAAAAATCTGTGCACAATTTAGCACCCCTTATTTTGAATCTTGTAAGATCAGGCCCTAAATACAGTATCAAATGCAGGTCAGCAGTTAGTTTCCCATCTCAGCTGATAAGTACTGTATACAGAGTCTGCTTTTTCTGCTTGTGAAAGGCTTTCAATGTTCCACAAAATCATGTTGAATATAATGGTCTGAGATTGCACAACTACAAATCCTCTTAGATGTGAACGCTTGTATAAACTGACAAGTCTGGCAAGAAAAAAATATATATAAGGACAGCAGCGTTCTTGGTGACTTTGGAGAAGCTACACAATTCCACAGTTCAGGAGAGAGAATCTTTCAACATTACAACATTTAATAGATTTCTTTTAGAATTGACAGATTCACAATAAAAATGCTATACATATTCCTGTTTGATATGTACCATAGGACATGAAGGAGACATAGGGAACTGTGTGCTTTACCTTCCACCATTATTTTAGATTACATAAAAACTGAATTTTACATGCTATGTGGAAAGTGCAAGAGGGGGTGGAATATTACTCTAAACACCATCTCACCATGGTGGCATAGTGAAACAGCATCATGTTTTGGTATTTTTTATTTACCGGTACTCCTTTTTATTTAAAAGTTTTAACCAAATTGTACACTTTAAAAGATTATATCTCTTTAATTAATGACATGATCAACTGTCTGTGGGGGACAGTGTCTTCAAACATACACACAGAACTACAACGACATGATGGTGGGCAAAGATAATAGAATATACTGTAAAATCTTTTCAACCTAGAGGCCTGAAAGTGAAAGAGAGCAATATCAGTAATTTGACAACTTACAATATGATGACAAATCCCTTATGTTTGAATTCATCTTGCATCCATACAGCCCCACTTCTTGAACCAGTGACATGTTATTGTTGTTCAAGCAATATGACATTGAAAGTCAGCTGAAGTTCATACCCATTTGCATTCACTTGCTGCGTTCGAATGAGGAAGAAAACTGAGGAGTCAGCAGCCATACTTGATATGCAGGATAAGCGCCTACATCTGCAACTTGTTAATCATATAACAAGAAGAAAGCAATGACACACAATGAGATCATGGAATAATCCTGAACAAAAGAATAACACATGATAAACTTATATTTATTAGTTTGTCTAGAATGCTGGCCTTGCTGAAAGAGAAAATCCCAGGGTAATTTGGGTATTTATGTAGTATAATACAGAAGTATTGCAGAAATAGGCACATTTTGTTCATTGCAAATGTGTTCAGAAATCCCAAGAAGGAGCTAGAATTGTATAATTACTTAATAATAACTACCTTCCTTGAACTGGTGTAGAGGGAGCTAAAGGAACCAGCTTGGGACATTTCATTCTTTCAAGATGAAAAAAGCTTGTACCTATAATCTGACTACAATATATAATTTATTGAAGATGTTTTAAAGGATAACAATCATCAAACATTTTGCATGTGCATATTGAGACCAAATGTTCAGAGATAAAAGAGGGTATAATAAATCCAACAGATTAGGAATTTTCTACTTAATTTGCAGCTGGAGTTTAGAGGTTTTCATGTGTGTATGTGCAACTGCAATAAGAGAAGAGATGGTAAGAAAGTGGCTTCAGATGGGGGACTGGCTGATCTGAACATTAACATGCAGTTTAGGCCGGCAGGTCAGGTTTTCACACAGACCGCCATGTTCAGCTCTGACAAACTTAAATATCTGCATCTTATTAAAGGGGGTGGTGTTAAAAATGTATGTTCTATGTGTAACAGTTATTTAAAAAAAGGGCTCTGGTTGATATTTATATTCCAAGACTCCATTTCCAAGTATCATAAATATTTCTAACTATTTAAAATTACATTTTTAGATTTGATATAGTATTTCTGTCACTCTAACTTTTATAGACAGAATATTCATTTAACTTCAAATCATTAAGGACTGAATGCAGACCTTTAAGCAAAATTTTTAGCAATAAAAAGATGCTCTGTGGTGTTTTCTTTTTTGAATACAAATTAAGGGAAGCAAGATATTCCGAAACAACAGTGTCTACTTTTTTGTGGCGTTCTACACCACTCTTCTGCCAAATTTGGCACAGTAATGTGTTTCATAATTTGCAACTCATTTGGCTTTGGCCTTTTGGGAAGTAGTATGCACCACTTTTGCAGAAAGGCGGAGAGTTTTTGAATGGGCAAATTTTCCTCTGTTTATACATGCAAAAATGAATAGTAAGGGATCATAAAGCACATATAGCACAGATGTATGGTATGTATGGCCTTTCACAGCTTTGGTATGAATGTGTAAAAATTTAATCATGACATATGTGGCAAGTGGCTGATCTAGAGATGAGATTCCATGTAAAACACTATCAAATACAAATTGCCAAGGCAATTTTTGTTTCAATACACGATAGAAACAAAATGCTGATATGTAGTCATTAGAAAGTGACACATTTTTTAGCAAAATGTCAAGAAAGTCCTCTGTGTTCTCTAAAAAAACACAATCACAAGGTTTAAACATTCAGTGAATATCAATGACACAGAAACAGACACTCAACATACAGTTTATGATAGTGCTGAACTCCCCTGATAGTAAATATGCCTCCATAACTGCAAGGCATGCAGTTACCTCTGTCCCATTATTTCCGGTGACAGCAGTGCACACCTTTTAATAACCACCATTAGTACAGTAAAATAAACAAAAGGAAATGCTTGCCTGTTACTTCCCATCTGTGAAAAAAAGTAAGCCAGCATTTTGTTGTTGCCTCATAAAACTTTGGAGAACAGCCGGCAAGAGCAAGAGCCCTGAATTATCACTGGAAACACTTTGTTAGATCCAGGAGCGGATTTAGGAAATTTGGGGCTCTAGATAAAGACAGGCAGGGGGCCCGCTGAATTGAGAAGACAACACATAAATCAGACCCATTATACAGATACAGAAATTTTAACAGAATAGACATACATTATTTGTTTTATGTTTTGTCCCTCTCTTCTTGTCCCTTTTCTTGTTGTTTTCCTCTCTATGTTTTGTACTCAGCTGACTTTTCATGCTGTCTCAAAAGGAATGAAAGATTTTTTCCAAGCACTAAGCTCACTTAGCAGATTGCTCCTTCCTGTGTTTCCCAAAATGTGACAGCAAAAGTAAATAACACAGTGATCTGCTTATCTGTCCTCCATTTTTTCATTTATATGAAATACTAGCTGCATGAATCATGACAGCAGACAAACTAGAGGAGAGTACAGTAGGAGGTGGGGTTACCAATCTACTTGCTCTGCAGAGCAGAGTTCTGTGCTTTTGTATGTTGTCGCCAAAGTCTCAAGTAGCAGAAAAAGGTCACTAGATTTGGCACTAAGCACTTTTTGAAATAAAAGTACTAGAGGGGTCTGTAAAGTTGCTAAATATAGTGACAAAAGCGCTAAGTTTGCAACACTGCTCCCCATGAAACTCTGTTGGAACTTAGAAACCTAGGCAACTGCCTAGTATTGCCTAATGGTAAATCCCCCCTGGTTAGATCATAAAACTGAAACAATATTTCCAAAAAATAGGCTTTTTTTACTCAAACAATAAAATATAGCATAAACAAACATGAATTAAAAATGGTCCAATAAAAGAGGTCAAGGTCAAAAAGTAACTAGCACCAGAGTAAGAATAATTCCAGGAAACTGACCTCCTATAGTGGGAACTTAAACAGTAGCTGATCAGACCACAAAAGAAACAAGAGGGACAGAACTTATAAAGCTAAACTGAAAATGATATTGTGATGATATTAAGATGCAGATAAACCTTATCTATTAAATTTAATAAAATTAATTACCTTTTGTTGTAATTACTTTTCCTTTGCTGTTACAAATCACTGGGAAAAATGTTTCAAAATACACAATATTTCAAACTTTAATCTCATTTCCTGTATTTAAACACAGACTAGATGACCTTTTTAGTATCCTGCTTTGCTGAAACAATGTTTTGCATGTTTTATGCATGAAATGCAACTGGTTTTCTTTTTTCTTTTTAATGTTCAGGCTAACATTGTAAGTACAAACGCATTTTAAATATTTTGCCTGGTGAAATGAAGGCTGCACTATTTTCCATTAATTCTGCTATTTGACTTGTGTCACTTTTTTAAATAGTTATTTTCATTAAATATAAACCTGACATTTTTTTTTTATCATATTTGTTTTGCTTTCAATTTTATTGAAATTAATCTAATGTTGCTATCTTTTCCTTTCTACATTCAAGAAAAAAGTGTCTATAGTTTTTGCATAAGCTGATTAAGTATGGGTCCTTCCTACAGTTTATGTAAACAAAATGAGCTATGTATGTGTCCTAAAGGCAATAGTTTGCAGATGTCATACTGTATGATTGTCATTAAACGGAGTAAAGCATAAGGTAGAGTGGCTTTTGGGAAAAGGACACAGTTCTGTTGTTACAGAATCCTCCTTAAAAACTTGATTAGATTTATTATAATTCCTTATTGAAAAATATTCTTAATTTTACTGAAATATGTTAAGTTTTACCATTCACATGGGATGACCACAGTTTCAATAATAAACTTTCTACTGATTAACTTCTTACCAGCTAAGAGTTTTTTTTTTTACCGGAAGTTAATTCTGGAAATAAATTTAATTATAACCCATGTCCAAATAAATTAACATCAAGCTATAAGCAGGTTCATTGTTTTAGGAGCTCAATGCATTTGTAATCTAACGCATGAGTTGTCTCTATCCCTACCTCCTGGTCCCCGGCTCCTGAGTAATAGACCTGCTTTATTCCCACTTATCCAACCAGTTCCCATTTCAAATGCTGATGGTGTAGCTGTGCTTTCAGGGCGAGGGAAAACACAGAAAAAAAGGTACCTTCATTTTGCCATTAGAGTTTGTGTGTACTGAGAACAGGTTTCATCCTTTCCCAAAATGTCAAGCAAAAAGTCTCAACAAATTGATCTCACAATAGATTTTCCTGTTAAAACATTTATTCTCACGTTTAATTAGAGTTTGATTTCTCATCACTGGGAAACAAATTAAGATGTGCAATAATGCCATGGGAAATAAGCATAACACTTGAAATGAATCAAAGCCCTGCCAACATCTAACTTATGAAATTTTCAGCCTTCACTAACACAGTTTATGCATTAATGCAATGCATGAATTATTTTCAACATAAAATAAGGCACAAAGAACGGCTCTGAGAGAGCCTTTCTAGAGATCACACAAAGAATGTTACTAGACATTACAACCTTTTTTAGCCTAAATCTCTTCAAAATATTCTCTGAATCCTTTTTTAGTACATTAGGCCTCACGGAAAAAGTACTTGTCACCAAAGGAATCAACATGTTAAAAAAGTTTCTAAGACTTAACCCTTTAAAACGTGCTGTATCATAATATGAGTTTTTGAGACCTCTGCATCATTACTGTGCTATTTTTGTTCTTAAAAAACCTGATTCTGACGAGGTAAGACACATGTAGACAACAGGAATTCTATTAAAGATTATACAGAAATGCTTATTGTATCAGAAATGATGCAAATAAATGATCTAATTTAACTTTTTTTATTTGTCAGAAAGATCAAAAACAACTCTTATTTGAAAAAAAAAAAAAGAATTTGTGGTCCAGGCTTTAAAGGGTTAAGGTTTATGGAGCTTCAAGCCTGCAGTTTGATGTTTTATCTAAACTTCTTTTCTGAAACAATATTTTGTGTGGTCAAGAAAAGGTCAAGACAGTTTTGTTTTTCTTCAGGTAGGATGGACTATCAACAGATCGGTAAAAAGAACATAATGAACAAAGAGCAGCAGATTCCTTTTTCCCATCTCCGTAGAGCTTAAACATTTTGTCTAACTAATTAGTGTGCTTTGAAGTTTACAGACAGAATGTAGAAGAGGCCAACATCCAATGAGTGAAGGAAATTATGTCCAACATCTTGCTTGTCATTCTAAACATGATTTGTTTCACTGCTCAGTTCCTGCTTCAAACAAAAATGACATGTTTGTTCTGCTGCGCTGTGATGTTCTGTGCAAATATCATTGTCTACTGAGCACAGCCCAATTAGTATTCCAACAAGGCTCCTATACATGGTCAATGGAAATTACCAACAGTACCGTGAATAATCTTTACTCCACATATGTACATGACTACAGTTACGAGAAGGAGATGTAGGACAGACACAATACAGGAAGTGCAAATACTAAACACAGACTCTATGCAATCCTCTGATTGCAGTGGAAGCCATATAAGATATGATGCACAGCAAAAGGTACTTAGCTTTAACACCAGCCAGCAGTAAGGGCAGGGGAAGATTTAACAGGTCTGGACTTGAACAGGTGGTTATCTGTAAAATCACTTTTGAAAAGCCCTTTTGGTCCTCCACTGAGAGAAGATGAAGGGTACGGATAAGAAATGGTTATTGATCGACAGTCACTTTATCAACCTCTGTACTGATGACCATACAATGCAATCTTAATCTATCCAGGATGGTGCAAACAGGCTGATGTATTTTCAGACCTGTGATTCTTGGAGTTTATCAGCTTTACTTTGCTATTGTGCATTAGAGGAAACTAATTTAAAACTTTTTTATGTTGAAGTCATTGTTTTAAAAACCAGGGTCTACAAATTATATATATATATAAAAAACAAGTGACCAAGCCTTGTGGAGCCCCTGAACTAAAATATTGTTGAGCAACACACACAAATATATGTATATATATATATATATATATATATATATATATATATATATATATATATATATATATATATATATATATATAAATCTTATTGATATATATACTAGGGTCTCTTAACATTCAATAAATAATGAAAAGCAACACTGCTATTCTCTATTATCCAATAACTGACAAAACCCTAAAATCAACATATATACAATCAAAACTGGCCAAACAAAGCAGTACAAAACCAATGAGTTTGCGCTGATAAAAAAGACTGCACTTCTCCACCCTGCATGCCAAGATCATTTTGAGAATGCTGATGTTATATGTGGAGCCCATGTGGCTCGAGGTGGATATCAATTAAAATGATGTATGGTCTCTGTGTTTTCTAATTGGGACATGGTGATGTATTTAATAGCAGGCATTAGGACCCTAATGAGAGATAAATTGAGCTGCATCCTATTGTCTACTAATCAGCATGCTGGATTGTGGAGATGAATTGCCTCAGATGGAGGTTTTCTGTCCAATAAGACATGTTTTGAAAATATTATTTTAGTCTAAACCTGGCTAAAGCAACCAATATTTCAGCAACTAAAGAGAAGGTAAAAAGTGTATGTGTCCATATTATGTCTTTTTATCACAAAACAACTATGTTTTTTTTTTCCTTATTTTATTTCTCAGAAATAATACCAACTAGGAAGACTTATGCTGAAATCATTAACTTTTTTATTTGTTTTTAAAAGAGTCCTATAACAGAACAGCTTTCTTATTTAAGATTAAACATAGTGCTACTCTGTTATCCATCATGCAGCACCATTGGAAATTAAAAGAAGAAAAAAATACATTGAACCTGACCTTTTCTCCCAGTTTGACCAAAAACTATAGCCTGCTATTATCAATAATAGTGATAATTTCCTTGTGAAAGACTCAGATGTCAAGTAATTGTAGTCTTGCTGTAAAGAAACAATTTTTGAGATGATTTAAATAGAACATCCTGGAACAAGTACATGTCACCTTAAAAGGACCCGATTATACTAACTGACTTGTAAATATGATATTTTGATAAAGATAAAATCTTAAATAAGAAAAAATCTCTTTATAATTAAATTTCTGACACAGATACCTCTGTGCAACATGCAAAATTTTCCCTTATTGATTTAAAATATGAATCGCAAGCTGCCTTACATATTGATCACAGGCCAGACACCGAAGAAAGCTTATTTGTATATTATTTATTAAATGCATCAGCCAAGAACTCTCATCAATTTTACGTATCACTTTTTGTTGATAACCTCTCAGCACACGCTCCTTACGGACCCTGCAAAGACAAGGGGGGGATGGACGGATGGATGGATGGATGGATGGATGGATGGATGG